>NC_057803.1:33891354-34109189 GCF_018294505.1 Triticum aestivum
TGTGAGTGTGTGTTTTACCCATCCAGGCGAAGTTATGTGCACAAAAGAGGAGAACGATTCGATGTGGTGTTACGATTGAGGGTAATTAACTACGTATGGAGACATAGAGACCTTGAACATGCATGTGTGAGAGGTATACATGTATATGTGGGATGTGTGTGTGTGCGCGCGCGCATGATCGAGATAAAAGAAAGAAGACATAAGTCATAAGATCAACGACATGGGAGAGATGGATTGGTATGACAATACGCATGCATGTGAGAATGCATGGAAGAAGTCCCGATAATTGAGCATGTGTTTTTGTCTTTAAGAGATAGTGGCGTGGGCTGGAGCATGCATCTATGGCAAGCCGAGGGAGTGAGGCGCAACGATTGTGCAAAAGAGACCAACCTATAAATGCATATGTATGAAGAGACATATATAGTGTGGGTGATAGGAAGCAAGACTCCGTGTGAGAAAGAAATGTTGACGGAGAAACTACAGATAGATACAGAGATGGAGATGCTAGCTAGAGGGACATCCACTAGTTTGGGTGTTGGAGATGACCGTCGGGTGGTTCAAAGGGTGAAGTTATATATGTGTGTGAGAGGGCACTGGACTGCATGTAGAGAGAAACATATGTAGTGTGCGTGATAGGAATCAAGAGTGAGGGCGAGAAAGAAGGTTGATGGAGAAATAGATAAATAGAAAGATAAAGATGCTAGCTAGTGTGCGTTAGAGATAGGAGTCGAGTGGATCAGAAGGCTGGGCTATGTGTGTGGGTGTGAGAGAGAGAGAGAGAGAGAGAGAGGGTGCGTGTGAGTCACATACAAACAGATATCAGAGAGAAATGAGATCCAGAGAGACGGATTTTTGTGTCTGTGAGAGAGAAAGATATTTCACAATGAGAGTGATAGCTAGAGAGACATACGAGGGAACGCAAGATATCTCTAGGGAGAGAGGGTGTGTGTGAGCAACATACAAGAGAACAATGGAGAAATATGAGACCCTGGGAGACAGAGTCTGTGTTTGTGTGTGAGAAAGAGATATTGAAGAGGAAGAGTCGTAGGTTCTCATATCTAAGGAGCGAAAGACATCTCTGTATGAGGGGTGTGCGAGTGGCACACATGGGAATAGTAGAGAGAAATGAGACCCCGGGAGACAAAGTTTTGTGTTTGTGTGAGAGAAAGAGATTCCACATGGAGAATCATAGTTAGAGACACATAGCAGGGAGCGAGATATACTTAGAGAGAGATAGAGTGATGAAGGTCGAGGGAGAGAGTACCGTCAGTGTGTTACGAAGATAAAAGATCATTGTCAACATACAGGTAGCATGAGAGATACCTGAGAGATGATGAACGCGTATAGGTCCAGAGAGATAGTCCTATATAAGCATGAGTGATAGTTATATGAGACGAATATCTGGATTAAAGGGGATGCAAATATTTAAACTGGAGATCACGACATCGATAATATCATAACGCAAATTGGTGTATCAAACATGCATCTTCATTTGAATTTGGGCACACGTGTAATGTTATATAGTTTATCAATATTGGTGATCCATAGATTCTTCAATTACAAACAATGCATGCTTTATATGCAATTAATGTCTAAATGGGATTACACTATATGTTGCGTGTGTGAAACACATTATACATGTTTGAGAAGTAAAAAAAACCCGCATGAAACACACATTAATTGGAGACAGTTAGCGAGGAATGCATACATTGGATTTCAACATAAAGTGGTTTCAAATATTTGAAAATCCAAATTGATGGATACAACCTTATGAATCTGAGATCATGCCATTTGTAAACCATATTTTCGTATAAATGGTGTTGTGCTTTTGAAAGTATATATATAAAAATGATGTATATAGACTGTAATTCCAATTGAAAATGGATCCCGCCCAAAAAAATAGAATACAAACGGGATACGAATTGAGTTGGCACGGTAAACGCGCACTCTGCAAAATTTGAACGAAGCGGGGAAAGTCGCAGTAACCGCCCGAAACCAAAATATGCGAGATGGAAATCACTACTGCCTATCCCTGCCACGCAAAGCCTATATGATGGATTTCTATAGGTTTCGATAGGGGTAGGTTTGTAATTTCACCCAAACGTGACGTAACCGCCTCTCACCTGGATTCATACAGGGTGGGCGCCAAAACACAGTGTGTCCTCGGCCAAAATCGACTTCCTCCCCGATTCATATTCATACATGGTGGGCGCCAAAAACAAATTCTCGTCGGCAAATATTCGGTGTATGCGAGATTACCGTCCTATCCCCAACCGACTAGTGTTGCTGTGATGTAGTAGAAATTTGAAACAAGGGCTAAGTTTGTAAATTTCCTCGCATTTGAGACAAGCGCGCCTTGAATACATGGTTCCCCCTTCCTATCAACCTCCCTTTCCCCATTCGTACTCTATGGGCGCCAAAACACCCTCTCCACCCCACCCTCCATCCGTCCGCCGCTGTCCGCCACCCCATCCACCGCCGTCCTCCTCCACCATGCCGGAGCTGATACCCCGACACCACCGTCCATTACAAGAGATCGACCTCTCTCATCCACAGCTTTGTACCGGGATCCTTGCATCCCGTCCTCTCGCTTCATCCCCGCCATCGTCCACCTTGCCGGTGCCGCTCCTACGTCTGTCTCGTCCACCGCACCCTGCCGCCACCGTCTACCCTCGTAGATCTGCTTCCACACCGCCGACAGCCATCGCTACCGCAACACGGCACCGTCAAATTCTCAGCAGATGCGTACACGGCGCCGCACCAGAGGCGGCACTCTTTCGTATCTGCTCAACTTATTTATCGCAGCAAGAAAATAGATCGCCACTTGAGGGAGTCCTGGATTAGGGGGTGTCCGGATGGCCGGACTATACCTTCAGCCGGACTCTTGGACTATGAAGATACAAGATTGAAGACTTCGTCCCGTGTCCGGAAGGGACTTTCCTTGGCGTGGAAGGCAAGCTTGGCGATACGGATATGTAGATCTCCTACCGTTGTAACTGACTTTGTGTAACCCTAACCCTCTCCGGTGTCTATATAAACCGGAGGGTTTTAGTCCGTAGGACAACATACACAACAACAATCGTACCATAGGCTAGCTTCTAGGGTTTAGCCTCGTGGTAGATCTACTCTTGTACTACCCATATCATCAATATTAATCAAGCAGGACGTAGGGTTTTACCTCCATCGAGAGGGCCCGAACCTGGGCAAAACTTCGTGTTCCTTGCCTCCTGTTACCATCTGGCCTAGACGCACAGTTCGGGACCCCCTACCCAAGATCCGCCGGTTTTGACACCGACATTGGTGCTTTCATTGATGGCTCCTACGATCATCAATGGCGATGCAGTCCAGGGTGAGACCTTCCTCCCCGGACAGATCTTCGTCTTTGGCGGCTTCGCACTGCGGGCCAATTCACTTTGCCATCTGGAGCAGATCGAAAGCTATGCCCCTGGCCGTCAGGTCAGATTTGGAAGCTTAAACTACACGGCTGACATCCGCGGGGACTTGATCTTCGACGGATTCGAGCCACTGTCGAGCGCACCGCACTGTCACGACGAGCATGATCTAGCTCTGCCGCCGAACAGTGCCCTGGAGGCCGCACCCGCATCGGCTTCGACCCTTAATTCAGAGCCAACTGCGCCGATCGAGGATGGGTGGTTGGACGCCGCCTCGGAGGCTGCGATCCCAACGGCGATCGAGCCGAACACTAGCCCCGCACTCTGCGAGACTTGTGACTCCAAGGAGCCGGACTCCTCTCCAGACTCCAAACCCTCCGCGCCCCTGCCGATCGAATTCGATTGGGCGCCGATCATGGAGTTTACTACCGCGGACATCTTTCAGCACTCGCCTTTCGGCGATATTCTGAAGACACTGAAGTCTCTCTCTTTATCAGGAGAGCCCTGGTCGGACTACGGTCAGCAAGGTTGGTATTCGGACGATGAAGAAATTCAAAGCCCACCCACCACCCACTTTGTAGCCACTGTCGACGACTTAACTGACATGCTCGACTTCGACTCCGAAGACATCGACGGTATGGACGCCGATGAAGGAGACGATGAAGAACCAGCGCCTATCAGGCCCTGGAAAGCCACCTCGTCATATGACATATACATGGTGGACACCCCAAAAGAAGGAGATGGCAATGGAACAGCGGAGGATGACCCCTCCAAGAAACAGCCTAAGTGCCGGCGTCAGCAGCACCGCTCAAAATCCCGCCAAAACAAATACGGTGATTCCAGCACAGGAGATAATAATACTCCGGAAAGTGCCGAAGAAAACCCCCTCCAGCAAGATTTAGCACAGGAGGAGGGAGAAACCAGCCCTATGAGAGAGCGGCAGACAGAGAGGTCGAGGACGATAATTATATGCCTCCCCCCGAAGACGAGGCAAGCCTCGACGACGACGAATTCGTCGTGCCAGAGGATCCCGTCGAGCAAAAGCGTTTTCAACGCAGGCTTATGGCCACGGCAAGAAGCCTCAAGAAAAAACAGCAACAGCTTAGAGGTGACCAAGATTTGCTAGTCGACAGATGGACTGAAGTCCTTGCGGCCGAAGAGCATAAACTCGAACGCCCCTCCAAGAGCTACCCAAAGCGCAGGTTGCTACCCCGGTTAGAGGAGGAAGCACTTGATGCGGCCGACCGGCCACCTCATGGCCGCGACAGAGAGGCCTCTCGCCCCTCCACTCAAGCCGCACCCCGTACCAAGGCACGGGAATATGCGTCGGACTTACGAGATATGTTGGAGGACAAGGCAAGGCAAACAAGATCGATCTACGGATCGCGTGGGCGCCCCACGGCTTGAGACGGTAACCGTCACGCCAGCCACAAATTCGGCAGGGCCGAACACAATAGACAAAGCTCATTGGAGCTACGTCGTGATATAGCCCAGTACAGAGGCACCGCACACCCACTATGCTTCACAGACGAAATAATGGATCATCAAATCCCCGAGGGTTTCAAACCCATAAACATCGAATCATATGATGGCACAACAGATCCTGCGGTATGGATAGAGGATTATCTCCTTCATATCCACATGGCCCGCGGCGATGATTTCCACGCCATCAAATACCTCCCACTCAAGCTTAAAGGACCAGCTCGACATTGGCTTAACAACTTGCCAACAGGATCAATCAGTTGTTGGGAGGACCTCGAAGCCGCATTCCTCGACAATTTCCAAGGCACTTATGTGCGACCCCCAGATGCCGATGACCTAAGTCACGTAATTCAGCAGCCAGAGGAATCGGCCAGGCAATTCTGGACACGGTTCCTAACAAAGAAAAATCAAATAGTTGACTGTCCAGACGTTGAGGCCCTAGCAGCCTTCAAGCACAATATCCGTGATGAGTGGCTTGCCCGGCACCTTGGACAGGAAAAACGAAGTCTATGGCAGCACTCACGACACTCATGACCCGCTTTTGCGCGGGAGAAGACAGCTGGCTTGCTCGTAGCAACAATATGACCAAAAACCCTGGTAATTCGGATACCAGGGACAGTAGTGGCAGGTCGCGTCGCAACAAGCAGAAGCGTCGCATTAACGACGACAATACTGAGGATACGACAGTTAATGCCGGATTCAGAGGCTCTAAATCTGGTCAGCGGAAAAAGCCATTCAAAAGGAATCCTAGGGGCCCGTCCAGTTTGGACCGAATACTCGACCGCTTATGCCAGATACATGGCACCCCCCAAAAGCCGGCCAATCACACCAACAGGGATTGTTGGGTGTTCAAGCAGGCAGGCAAGTTAAATGCCGAAAATGAAGACAAGGGGCTGCATAGCGATGACGACGAGGAGCCCCGGCCGCTGAACAACAGTGGACAGAAGGGTTTTCCCCCACAAGTGCGGACGGTGAATATGATATACGCAACCCACGTCCCCAAAAGGGAGCGGAAGCACGCGTTAAGGGACGTATATGTGGTAGAGCTAGTCGCCCCAAAGTTTGATCGAAGGGACCATCCCACTAGCATCCGTCATGGCGGATTTGCTGCATTGGTTCTAGATCCAATTATTGACGGATTTCATCTCACTAGAGTCCTTATGGACGGCAGCAGCAGCCTGAACCTGCTTTACCAGGATACAGTGCGGAAAATGGGCATAGATCCCTCGAGGATTAAGCCCACCAAAACGACCTTTAAAGGCGTAATACCAGGTGTAGAGGCCAACTGTACAGGCTCAGTCACACTTGAAATGGTCTTCGGATCTCCGGATAATTTCCGAAGCGAGGAGTTAATCTTCGACATAGTCCCATTCCGTAGTGGCTATCACGCACTGCTCAGGCGAACCGCATTCGCCAAGTTCAATGCGGTACCGCACTACGCATACCTTAAGCTCAAAATGCCAGGCCCTCGAGGAGTAATTACGGTCAATGGAAACACCGAACGCTCCCTCCGAACGGAGGAGCACACGGTGGCCATTGAAGTAGAAGTACAAAGCAGCCTCTCCAGGCAGTTCTCCAGTCTGGCCATTAAACGACCGGACACCGTCAAGCGCGCCCGGAGTAACCTACAACAAGACCGCCTGGCACGACCCGAGCAGGCGTAGCAATGCGGCCCCAACCCCAGCCCTCACAAAAATGTGATACCAGTACTTCGCGTACATAACTACGCTCTAGAAATATCATGGGTACAGGGGAGGGGCACCATCACGGCACGCCCGAAACACGGCTTAAACCGCACCAGGGGCTGCCGGTTTTTTAATTTTCTCTTACTTTCAGGACTCCACTCTTCGGAAGGCCCATTCGGCAGTTCAATTGCTGCACAAACGATGCAAGAACCAGGGAAGAAGACAAGCCACGCCGCATTACGGAACTCCCAGGTGGTCTCTATCACGAGCAATATACCTGTTTTGCATACTATTTCGCAGCTTGCCCCTGGAACAGACATGTTACATAGTCCAACCTTTTGCTTATCGCATTATTTGTATCGTTCTGCTTTGACCGCAGCCCTCTTTAATAAACAATGCATAGCTTTTGTCTATTTTTGCATTACTTTTTTTAATATATGTTCCTTAACGACATGTTGCATCCGTACACTTTGGTACGACCAAAATACGCCAGGAGCTTTAGTACCCCTCAGTGTGAGAAGTTCGAACACTTTAACAAGTGTGGCACCCCAAACTTATAGCATTATATGCATCGGCTCCGAATCATGTCTTGGGTCAATAGTTGGGTTTGCCCGGCTCCTATGTTTTGGTGCCTTACATTCCGCTATATCGGCTAAGGTAGCACTAGGAGAACCACTGCGATTGTGCCCCAGTTGAGTTGGGTCGAGCACCTCAGTGGAGAAAGCTAAAACTGACTGTCATGATGAAGCGAGAGCTGGTCGCTGTTCGAGAGGTTTTTCGAGTCCCTAAAGACTTATGCCGCTTAGAGCGAGGAGCCGGCTCTATCCGGCCAAGGCGTGGATAGCGCCCCGAACTCGGTCTTCCGAATACCAAGGGCTTCGCCGAAATTTAAAATTATAGAATTCTATGGCTAAGTGAGAGTGTTCACGCATTATAGTCCGATTGCCTTGTTCGTTGGGCTGAGCGCCTCCCTCGAAGGATCCAAACATGGGAAAAAGAGCGCTCAGGTTTATCCCCAAACACCCCAGCACTAGCGGCACGGGGGCAGAAGCCGACGACTTGCCATCTCTCAGAATTGATAAAGAGCCGCACAGAAGGTAATATTTTAAATTCCAACAGCATTGCTTAGTGCATATGAACAAGTTTTCAGCGCACAGGACAAAACGAGCAAGTTTCACCCAAAAATTACATCCCTAGAACATTCATCCTCCACAAGGCAGGCACCCTTCAGAACATCCTTATAATAATTCTCGGGCTTACAATGCTCTTTCCCCGGCGGTGGCCCGTCCTTCACAAGCTTCTTAGCATCCAGCTTGCCCCAGTGCACCTTAGCACGGGCAAGGGCCCTACGGGCACCTTCAATGCAGACGGAGCGCTTGATGACTTCGAGCCTTGGACATGCCTCCACCAGCCGCCGCACCAGCCCGAAATAGCTCCCAGGCAGAGCCCCTCCAGGCCACAACCGAACTATGAGGCCCTTCATGGCCTGTTCGGCCGCCTTGTGGAGCTCGACCAGTTGCTTCAGCTGGTCGCTCAGGGGCACAGGGTGTCCGGCCTTAGCATACTGAGACCAGAACACCTTCTCTATCGAGCTGCTCTCCTCAGCTCGATAGAATGCGGCGGCATCAGACACACTCCGGGGAAGATCTGTGAACGCTCCTGGAGAGCTCCGGATTTGGGTAAGTAACAAGTAACTCACATTTATGTGTTTGCTTTGCATAAAGAATGCCTTACCCGCCGCTATCTTCTTCACCTCATCCAACTCCTGGAGGGTCTTCTGGGATTCGGCCTTGGTAGACTTGGCATTTTCAATAGCCACCACGAGCTCGGACGCTCGCGCCTTTGAGTCAAGCTCCAAACTCTCATGTTTTTCCATGAGAGCATGGAGCTCTTGCCGTACCTTGCCAACCTTGGCCTCATACTTCTCCCGCTCAGTGCGCTCCGTGGCCACCCTCTTCTCGGCCTCGACCAACGCTTGCTTAAGGGTCGCCACCTCAGACATGGCCCCTATAATAAGCCACGATAATCCTGTCATTTTTTGCAATTGCACCTTTTTATATATATTTAAACAAGGTATTTCTGACCTTCATTGTCCTCGAGCTGCTTCTTGGCATGCCCGAGCTCTTGCTTGGACCGCTCGAGGTTCTGCTTTAGCGTGTCCACTTCCGCATTCAGTGCGGCGGACGCAAGCAGAGAAGCCTGCATACGCATATTGACTCCTTTTTGTTAGACTCCTGCGAATTTTATTTGATCCTTTATTCGGCTTTTCTTCCCGAACGCCAAACAGAGCATCAGGGGCTACTGTCTATGCGGTAATATTATTTACACATTCTTTACTTACCTCAAAGCCTGTTAAAAGGCTAGTACAAGCTTCAGTCAGTCCGCTCTTGGTGGACTAAACCTTCTGGACCACCGCACTCATAATGGTGCAGTGCTCCTCGTCGATGGAGGCGCCTTGGAGCGCCTCCAACAGATTGTCCGGCACCTCCGGTTGGACGGGGGTCACCGGCACGGTGGGCTTGCTCCTCTTGGAAGGAGGTCCCATGCCGGACTCTGGAACCTTTGAAGGTTCCGGAGCGGTGTCCGGCCTAGAGCCGGACTTGGAGCCCTGGGGGGTTTCATCCCCTTTACTCCTGGAGTCCGGGAGGTCGCCTTGCGGTGCCTCCAGGACCACCTCCTCCCGGCTTGGAACCTGTTGGGACAACACTTCGGTGTCGTCCGTAGGGCGGGGGGAGGAAGCCGTCGGAAGCGAGTTCACATCCGACGAGTCCAGTGAGCCGCTCGACGACGCGTTGAGCTGGTCTTTGGGTGGGCTGCATAAACATATTCAACATAAGGGAAAGCTGTGCAATAAACGAATACTATGAATTACTCTGGTATCCGGATACTTACGATTTTGCCAGGGGCTTGGCCCTGGGCGGCCACTCCTCTCCGTCGTCGTCGGTGTCGGTGGAGTAGTCCGGAGGAAGGGTTTTCCCCTTCTTGGACCCTCCGGCCTCCCCAGAGAGGGCGGCCTTCCTTTTCTTCTCTCCTCCCGCTGGAGGGGGAGAGGTCTCTTCTTCTTCCTCCTCGTCTTCACAGGAGGAATGCGCCTTGGAACCATCGGATGATGGATCTGACACCTCTTGGCGCCGGGCACTCTTTCGAGTCCCCGTGGCCTTTTTCGCGGCCTTCTTCTCCGGCACCACATAGGGTGCCGGAACCAGCAGCTTCGCCAAGCGAACGTCCGTTGGGCCTTCGGGAAAAGGAGCCGGACAGTTGATCTGTCCGGACGTCACCTGCCAATCCTGTCAAAGGTAAGGGAGCTTAGATCCCGCATGGAGTCAAACTATGAAAAACTTATACCCTGTAAAAGGAAAAAACAGCTTACCGCATGAGCATGACACTGCATACTGAATCCGCGATCCTCGGTAGCGGATGCGGGGGCTTAGGCGCCCTTGAAAAGCACCTTCCAAGCATCTTCGTACGTCGTGTCGAAGAGCCTGCTCAGAGTTTGGTGCCGCGCCGGGTCGAACTCCCATAGGTTGAAAGCCCGTTGTTGACACGGGAGGATCAGGCAGATGAGCATAACCTGGACTACGTTGACAAGTTTGAGCTTCTTGTCCACCAGGGTTTGGACGCATGTTTGGAGTCCGGTCAGCTCTCCTTTTTTACCCCACGACAGGCCCATCTCCTTCCAGGAGGTGAGCCGCGTAGGGGGTCCGGATTGAAACTCGGGGGCTGTGACCCATTCGGGGTCGCGCGGCTCGGTGATGTAAAACCACCCCGATTGCCACCCCTTCAGGGTCTCCACAAAGGAGCCCTCGAGCCATAAGACGTTGGCCATCTTGCCCACCATGGCGCCTCCGTACTCCGCCTGGTTTCCGCGCACCACCTTCGGCTTGACATTGAAAGTCTTGAGCCATAGGCCGAAATGGGGGCGGATGCGGAGGAAAGCCTCGCACACGACGGTAAACACCGAGATGTTGAGGACAAAGTTCGGGGCCAGATTGTGGAAATCCAGGCCATAGTAGAACATGAGCCCCCGGACAAATGGGTGAAGAGGGAAGCCCAGTCCACGGAGGAAATGGGGGAGGAACACCACCCTCTCATGGGGCCTAGGGGTGGGGATGAGCTGCCCCTTTTCGAGAAGCCGATACGCAATGTCGTTAGACAAGTATCCGGCCTTCCTCGGTTTTTTGATGTGTCCCTCCGTGGCGGAGGAGACCATCCACTTGCCTCCCGCTCCGGACATGGCTGGAGAAGGTTGAGGTGGGGAGTGCGGACTTGAGCGCTGGAGCTCGAGTGCGCGAGAATGGATAAGCAAGGGAGGAAGAAGGCATAGGTGAAAAGGTGGATCCTTATCCCCTTATATGGGTGGACACAGCTACGTGTCCCCACCAGCCTGGTAAAACTCGCTTATCTCCAAGCGCCGTAATCAATGGCGCGGTTGGGTTACCCACGCCTGTATTGATGAGAATCCCAGAATAAGGGGACACGATCCCTGCTTTAACAAGACGTGCCAAGGAAACCGCCTCGCATGACGCGCTGAGGTGGGATAATGAAACGACTCGGATAAAGGCTTGGCCGTGGTGTGTCACACTACGGAATAGGTCAGCAGATTAGATTTGTGTAAATATTATTCTCTCTATGGCAATATGTGGAAACTTATTTTGCAGAGCCGGACACTATCTTTGTGTTCAAAATCTTCTATGAAGTACTTGGAGGAGGAACCCGCCTTGCAATGTCGAAGACAATCTGCGCACCGGACTCATCGTCATTGAAGCCTGGTTAAGGGGCTACTGAGGGAGTCCTGGATTAGGGGGTGTCCAGATGGCCGGACTATACCTTCAGCCGGACTCCTGGACTATGAAGATACAAGATTGAAGACTTCGTCCCGTGTCCGGAAGGGACTTTCCTTGGCGTGGAAGGCAAGCTTGGCGATACGGATATGTAGATCTCCTACCATTATAACCGACTTTGTGTAACCCTAACCCTCTCCGGTGTCTATATAAACCGGAGGGTTTTAGTCCGTAGGACAACATACACAACAACAATCGTACCATAGGCTAGCTTCTAGGGTTTAGCCTCTCTGATCTCGTGGTAGATCTACTCTTGTACTACCCATATCATCAATATTAATCAAGCAGGACGTAGGGTTTTACCTCCATCGAGAGGGCCCGAACCTGGGTAAAACTTCGTGTTCCTTGCCTCCTGTTACCATCCGGCCTAGACGCATAGTTCGGGACCCCCTACCCGAGATCCACCGGTTTTGACACCGACACCACTGCTTTACTCTGATTTCTTGTCTTGGTTGCGAAGTTGCCTTGTGTTGAAGGATGGATACGGCTGGATGTAGGGATTGTTAGTTTGGGTGAGATAGTATGCTTCCCCTGTATCCCCAACACCTGATTGCATAACCAGAAAGTTTCGGGAGTTTATAAGTGGGAATTCAAGTAGCTCGTAGGATATCCTTCCTACAGACACATGATACGATATGGGATCTATCATATGTTTGGTTTCTGGCTTATTCTGCAAGCCAAATCCTTTGTTTTGTTTTGAGTTGTGGTATTCGAGTTGCTTCAATGTCAAGTGTTGACTCCATAACTTCCCTAAACGATGTTCTCATATTTCTAGGTGAATACTAATCCTTCATGATAATCGAGATGGTCGTGTCAATCCTTTTCAACTGGCGTGTTTCTATTCAAGTGGATCCGATCATTTCAACATTCGCAAGATCACCTCTCAGTTTTCCCAACGGTGTTCGTTCTATCTGCCCAAGTTGTCTTTGTTTTCCCACCCTCCCACCCTTTTCTTCAAGGATTCAGATTTCTTAATAAAGTATCCTTTTATTGATGGGAAGTCTCTCCATTCTTTTCCATCAATGTTCTTATCCGGTGATTCTCAGGAAGATACTAAGGAAGCTTAGAGTTTATTATTCTTCATTCTTTTATCTTCTCTGGTGGATTCAAATCAAGCTTTCGGTGTTGATCATATCATTTTCATTGGTTCACATGCTTTACATGTTGGAAGTTCTTATCAAAGACTCTCTTATTTATTCACCTCTCGCTATTCATTTGTTCCGGAGTGTTGAAGATATCTCAGAAGATTTGCGTTTCCATTGCTAATTCGTTTAAGCTATCTCAAGGTTGTTATCTCATTCAAGTCATTTAATTCAACCGGTGCAATCTCTCTTTTAAATCGTTCAACGGTGTTTCTCTTGAGTGGGCCATAATCAAAGGTCTTTTTCCAGGATCTTACCTAACTCTTCTTTTTCCGGAGTTATTCGCAAATTCATTTCAAAGTTTGACGTAAGAATGAATTGTCAGCAGTCAAATGTCTTTCTCCAAGATCTTTCAAATTATTTTCATTGTTGGTTCAACCTTTCTAATTTTCATCCCGGAGTATCTCAACAGTTCATGGTGGTCTTTCTCATTGTCATTCTCTGTATTTTAAGACCGAAGAAGAGTTTCTCTTCAATCTTATCCGTTCTCTCAAAGATTCATGGTGCTAGCTTTATGCCATCCTCTCATAATTGTTTTCGTTTGTGAGAATTCTTTTCACCCATCTGGAGCAATTCATGAGTCTTTTCAGTTTGATTCTCCGAAAGCCATCAACTCAAAATTATTCATTCTCAGCTTTCAGCTCTCATTCTCCAAATCTTATCGGTGCATCACTCAAGTATTCTCTATTCAGCCTGTGATCTATTTGTTCTCATGTATCTAAATTCCCTCAAGTATCTTCATTCATCTTCTAATTCTTCACGGTGTTTCTTTATCTTTTCTTCATACATTTTCAATCCTTACGGTGGTTTGTTCAAGGTTCCTCTTCATACGTTATCATTTGTTCTTCCCAATCTTACCGGCAGATCGTTGAAGTCTTTTCTCAAGTTTGCGCCATATCTATCTTAATCCTTTCAACGAGAATAAGTAGTATGCCAAATCCATTGCTTGTCATCAATTTAATTGGTGAAGGATGAGCATAATGTAATTCTTATTCTTGTTTCATCGAGTAAATTCAATTCCTTATTCCGGAGGTTTATCAAAAATTCTCGGTTTCAATTGTTTCATCTTTTCTTTTCCCGGAGTTCCAAGATCTCTCAAGTATGTCACCACGAAGCTCCATTTAAATCATCGCAAGGCTTCACCTTGTGTTTTCAACTTCTCTTTCTTTTCGTTATCCTTTTGTTTACCGGATTTCTTCATGAAGGCTCTACGTGGTGGTTCGTCAAGGATTCTTTTCATTCTTCAATTGTTCTTCAAGTTTTCTCTCAAAGTTAAGTTCCGCCAAGCTATACTCTCAAATAAACATGGTGCTCGACACGTGTTTTGTTTCGAGGAGTTCAAGAATTCTTCATCTTGCATTTCGTAGTGCAATTCTTTCTATGTTATCTTTTGAGGTGGTGTTATGTCATTCTTGACAATTTCCCTTCGTGTTTCATGATTCGCAAGTTGTCACGGATGGGATATGTAAACCCTTCATTTTCTTTTCGTTCAGGAGATCCTTTGCAATCCATTAACCTCTTTGTTGGAGTTATCTTGTGTCATTTTTTACCTAAAGCCTTCCCTAAGGATTGTTGCTATTTATGGTGCTTATAAATGACCCAAGTTCTTCATTTATCCTCCTGATGGAATAAGCTTCTCATCTCCTTGTTGATATCAATTCAATCTATTGTTTTCCGTTAGTGGTAGAATTTCACCTCATAGTTTTGAGAAGTTTTCCATAAGCCCACTACAAGCTTATTCTTTTCATTGTTGGTTTTCCAACAACTCCATTCAATCCTTCTTTCTAAGGATGCTTTCAAATTCATTGGTGGTAGAAGTTATCATTTTCTGCTACTTTATTTCTTCCTAACGATCTATCTTCTATTCTTTCTTCCGGAGGCATTGTGAAGTTGCTCTTTTCACTCATCATCTCAAGTTGTGAGGACCATGTTTTTTTGTGCTTATCCATTTAACTAGAGTGTCGTGCCCTCTTTTCAAGTTCTTCCCTTTCTGTCAAGTTTTGCCTCCCTTCTCAACCGGAGTGCTGTCTAAAATCTTTCTTACCCCTTGTACCATTCTTTCAATAGTACTGAAGGCAGTGTACTGTTGATTTCGTCAAGTATCCTCTCATCTTGTCAAGTTATTGTTCAATTCCTTCCATTTACAGACGGAGTGCTGCCCAAATTATATCATTATTATTCCTTCTCTATCTTGTTTAACCGGAGTGTTGTGGCCATTGTCGGTGTTAAAACCGGCGGATCTCGGGTAGGGGGTCCCAAACTGTGTGTCTAAGGCGGATGGTAACAGGAGGCAGGGGACACGATGTTTTACCCAGGTTCGGGCCCTCTTGATGGAGGTAAAACCCTATGTCCTGCTTGATTTATTCTTGATGATATGGGTATTACAAGAGTTGATCTACCACGAGATTGGAGAGGCTAAACCCTAAAAGCTAGCCTATGGTATGATTGTCTGTTGTCCTACGGACTAAAACCCTCCGGTTTATATAGACACCGGAGGGGGCTAGGGTTACACAAGGTCGGTTACAAAGGATAAGATATCCATATCCGTACTGCCTAGCTTGCCTTCCACGCCAAGTAGAGTCCCATTCGGACACGAGACGAAGTCTTCAATTTTGTATCTTCATAGTCCAATAGTCCGGCCAAAGGATAGAGTCCGGCAGTCCGAAGACCCCCTAATCTCGGACTCCCTCAGTAGCCCCTGAACCGGGCTTCAATGACGACGAGTCCGGCGCGCAGTGTTGTCTTTGGCATTGCAAGGCGGGTTCCTCCTCCGGATATACCACAGAAGAGTTTAAATAAAGGATAGCGTCCGACCTTGCAAAATAAGTTCCACATACCACTGTAGAGAGAATAATATTTCCACAAATCTAATCTGCTGACACGTTTAGGCAACATGACATCATGCCATGGCTTGGCGATTATTCGAACCATTTTTCTTTAACTAGCCCCGCACATAACGCGAGGCAGTTTCTTGACATGTCTTGTCAAAGCGGAGATCGTGTTCCCCTTATTACGGGATTCTCATCAATACGGGCGTGGGTAACCCAACTGCGCCATCGATTACGACGCTTGGGGGATAAGCGAGTTTTACTAGGCTAGTGGGGGCGCATAGTTTCAGCCGCCCTTATAAAGGGATAAGCTCTAACCTTTTTCTACCCACGCCTTCTTCCTCCTTGCTCACCCATTCTCGCGCACTCGAGCCCCAACGCCCAAGTCCGCATCTTTCTCCTCAACCTCCTCCAAACATGTCTGGAGCGGGAGGGAAGTGGATGGCTTCCTCCGTTACAGAGGAACACATCAAAAAGCTGCGCGGGGCCGGATACTTAGCCGCGAATATCGCGCATAGGCTGCCCGCTGCGGGGCAGATCGTCCCTACCCCGGAACCTCATGAGAGGGTAGTTTTCCTCCACCACTTCCTTCGCGGACTGGGGTTTCCCCTTCATCCATTCGTCCGCGGTCTCGTGTTCTACTATGGGCTGGACTTTCATGATCTGGCCCCGAACTTCATCCTCAACATTTCGGCGTTCATCGTCGTTTGTGGGGCCTTTCTCCGCATCCGCCCCCACTTCGGTCTATGGCTGAAGACCTTCAATATCAAGCCAAAGGTGGTGGGCGGCCAACAAGCAGAATGCGGCGGAGCCATGGTGGGCAAGATGCCCAATGTTATATGGCTCGAAGGCTCCTTCGTGGAGACCATAAAGGGGTGGCAATCGGCCTGGTTCTACATCACCGAGCCGCGCGACACCAACTGGGCGGCGGCCCCCGAGTTTCGATCCGGATTCCCTACATGGCTCACTTCCTGGAAAGAGAAGGGCTTGTCGTGGGGTTCATCGGCGGAGCTGGACGGACTCCAGAAATGTATCCAGAACATGGCAAGCAAGAAACTCAAGCTTGTCAATATAGTCCAAGTCATGCTCATCCGCCGGATCCTCCCGTGTCAACAACGGGATTTCAACTTGTGGGAGTTCGACCTGGCCCAGCACCAAACTCTGAGCGAGCTCTTCGACACGATGCACAAGGACGTCTGGAGGGTGCTGTTCAAGGGCGCCAAGGTCCCTCCCTCTCTCAACGAGGACCGCGGGCTAAGCGTGAAGCGCCATGCGCATTCGGTGAGTTCTATACATCCGGTAGGATATTTATTTCCCCTTGCTTAACCATGTGCAGGGTCTGAGCTCCATGCCTTTGACAGGACTGGGTGGAGACGTCGGGGCAGATTAACTATCCGGCCCCTCTGCCCGAAGACACTGCGGATGCTCTCCTGACGGAGATGCTGACTCCGGCTCCTTACCAGGTGCCGGAGAAGACCAAGAAGGCCAAGGGAACCCGAAAGAGTTCTCGGCACCAGGTGTTATCGGACTCATCGTTCGATAACTCCGCTACACACTCCTCCCCCGAAGACGAGGAGGAAGATGAAGATGCTCCCCCTTCAGTCGGGGGAGACAAGAAAAGGAAGGCCGCCCCCACTGGGGGGCCGGAGGGTCCAAGAAGGGAAGGACTCTCCTTCCAGACTACTCCACCACCGCCGTCGAAGGCGAAGACGAGTGGTTGCTTAGGGCCAAACCCCTGGCGAAGTCGTAAGTATTCGGACACTAGAGTAACTCATAGCATACTTTTGTCGCACTGCTTCTCCTAACACCGAATTATGATTATGCAGATTGCCCCGAGCCCGTATCGACGTATCCTCGTCGGACGGCTCCCTGGACTCGTCGGCTATGGATAGCGATCCACTTCCGACCTCCACCTCCCCTTGCCCTACGGACAACGCCGAGGTGTTGTCTCAAGAAGCACCGGGTCAAGGGGAGACAGTTCTGCAGGCGCCTCAAGGCGACCTTCTGGACTCCGGGAGCAGAGGGAGCAAGGCTCCCGAGGGCTCCGAGTTTGGCCCTCAGCCGAACACCGCACCGGAACCTCTAGTGGTTCCGGACTCGGGCAGGCGGCCTCCTTCCAAGAGGGGCAAGACGCCTGTGCCGGTGACCTCTGTCCGTCCAGAGGCACCGGACAATCTACTGGGAGTGCTTCGCGGCGCTTCCATCGACGAAGAGCACCGCACTATTATGAGTGCGGTGGTCCAGAAGGTTCAGTCCGCCAAGAGCGGACTGACTGAAGCCTGTGCCAACCTTCTAACAGGCTTTGAGGTAAGTTTTTTAAATATAGGAAAAATATTACCGCATAGACAGTAGCCCCTGATGCTCTGTTCGATGTTCACAAAGAAAAGCCGGACAGAGGATCAAACAATATCGCACGAGTCTAATATAAGTGTGTCTATATGCGTATGCAGGCTTCGCTGCTAGCCTCTGCCGCACTGACTGCGGAGGTCGCCGCACTGAAGCAGGACCTCCAAGGTTCCAAGGAAGAGCTCGGCCTTGCCAAGAGGCAGCTCGAGGAGAACAAAGGTAAGTAGTACCTAGTCTATGGATATGTATAAAAAGAATGCGATTGCAAAATAAAAGGATCATCGTAAATTTGCCAGGGGCCACGACCGAGGTGGCGACCCTGAAGCAAGCGCTATCCGAGGCCGAAAACAAAGCGGCCAAGGAGCGCACCGAGCGGGAAAGGCAAGAGGCTCAGGTGGGCGAGGTGCAGCAAGAGCTCCACGCTCTCGTGACGAAGCACGAGACGTTGGAGCTTGACTTGAAGACGCGAGAGTCCGAGCTTGCCACGTCCCTTGAGAGCGCAAAGAATGCCAAGGCCGAAGCCCAAAAGGCCCTCCAGGAGATTGATGTGATGAAGAAGATAACGGCGAGTAAGGCATTCTATATGCAAAGCAAGCATGTAAAAGTAAATTACTTGTTACTTACCTGAATTCGGAGCTCTCCAGGAGCATTCGCAGATTTGCCCCGCAGCGTGTCGGATGCCGTGAAATTTTACTGGGCCGAGGAGGGAGGCTCCACAGAGAAGCTGTTCTGGTCTCAGTATACTGGGACCGAACACCCGGTGCCTATGAGCGACCAGCTGAAGCAGCTGGTCGAGCTACACAAGGCGGGTGAATAGGCCATGAAGGGCTTTATAGTCCGGATGTGGCCTGGCGACGCCCTTCCCAACAGCTACTTCGGCCTGGTGAGGCGGCTTGTGGATGCCTGCCCACGGCTGGAAGTCATCAAGCGGTCCGTCTGCATCGAAGGTGCACGCCGGGCTTCCGCCCATGTGAAGGTGTAATGGGCCAAGCTGGACATCGTGAAGCTGATCAAGGAAGGGCCGCTAGAGGGCAAGGAGCATCGCCACCCCGAAATGTACTATGAGGGTGTCCTGAAGGGTGCTCGTCTCGTAGCGGACGAGTGTACGAAAGATATAATATTTGAGTGAACTCGCTCGTGTAATCCTGTATTCATGAAAACTTGTTCATATGTGCTATGCAACGCTTGTTTGAATTTAAAATATTGCCTTCTGTTCGGCTGTTTATCAAATCTGAGAGATGGCTAGTCGTCGGCTTCTGCCCCCATGCCACGAGTGCTGGGGTGTTCGGGATAAACCTGAGCACTCTTGTTCCCATTTTTGGATCCTTCGAGGGAGGTGCTCAGCACAACGAACAAGGCAATCGGACTATAATGCGTTATCACTCTCACTTAGCCATAGAATTCTATAATTTTAAATTTCGGCGAAGCCCCTAGTGTTCGGAAGGCCGAATTCGGGGCGCGATACACGCCTTAAGCTGGACAGGGCCGACTCCTCGCTCTAAGCGGCATAATTCTTTAAGGACTCGAAAACCTCTCGAACAGCGACCAGTCTCTCGCCTTATCATGACAGTCAGTTTTAGCTTTCTCTACTGAGGTGCTTAGCCCAGCAGAACCGGGGCACAATCGCAGTAGTTCTCCCAATGCTACCTTAGCCGATATAGCGGAACGTAAGGTACCAAAACATGGGAGCCGGGCAAACCCAACTATTGACCCAAGACATGATTTGGAGCTGATGCATATAATGCTATAAGTTTGGGGTGCCGCACTGTTGAAAGTGTTCGGACTTCTCACGCCGTATTATGGGGTATGCTTAAGCCCCTAGCGTATTGGCTGTACCAGCGTGTATGGGTGCTGGATGTCATGAATGAACATATATATATATATATATATATATATATATATATATATAAACACTATTCTGATCACGGGATCAGAATAATATTCTGATCACAACCTGACCAGCCCCGCTAGTACTACGTTGAACTTCCCTGTGAACTAGGTTGAACTTCCGCTAACATTGCCCAAATGGGGCTTGCGATATACCGTTGAAAAGCTATGGACTCCAATATCATGATCCAACTTAAACTTTTGGCAAAAATATAAGCGGTTTAAGAGCAGTTTTGAAAACTGTTTTTTCTTCGCACAAAAAACGTGAATCGTATTTTTGATCGCATTTCTAAACCGTTTTTCGGAATGAGGCATATAATATGGCGTTGGAAAGCTGCTGCAAAACCTCTCCTTCCACATGTTGTAAGTTTTCTCTAATTCCCTATGGTTAAAGAGTAATTTCAAAAAACGTAAAATTTCATAAACCGAACAGCTGAGTTCATTTTTTCGATGTCATTTCTAAACGGCTAATCCAATGGAGGCATATGATACGGTGTTGGAAAGCTTATGAAAATGCGCTACTTTTTCGTCTTGAAAGTTTTTTTCTAATTTTGAATGGTTTAAGAGTAATTTAAAAAATGATCCAAGTCCTACCGAGTTTGTATTTTCGAGCTAATTTTTTAACCGTGCGTCCGAATGCAGCAAATGATATGGCGTTGGAAAGCTTGAACAAATGCGAAACTTTTCGGTATGTATTGTTTCTCCCAATTCTTTACGATTTTAAATCAGTTTCGAAAAAGGCGAAAAACGTATTTTTGTAATTTATACAAACTTTATCGGAATGGGGCAAATAATATACTGCTGAAAAGCTACGGAAAATGCGAAACTTTTTCATGTTGATGGTTTTCTCTAATTCCTAGTTGTTTTCAAGTAATTTAAAAAATGGCGGGACCATGCGCTCTGCCTTTATCGCGAAACAGATTCTTCGAAAATGCACCGCATGAAGAACCTGAACTTCTCGGCGCGTGTACCTGAACTTCACTTTGTCTTTCACGCGATTTTTTTGCTCGTAGGTCTCCATCCACTGCTCGTAACTCTCCATCCATTCACCGGAATTGAGCAGGTGATATACCGATGGAAAGCTGCTGTAAGCACGCAAGTTTCCTGTGTTGATCATCTTTTCATACTCGCGGCGATTTTAAAAGTTTTTCATCTAAAATTCATTCAGCGTAGTAGTTGAACTTCCTGCTGTTTTCACGTTGAACTTCTGTGACGTATTTTTGTTTGTAATTTTATCATCCATTCATTAGTGTTACACAAATACTATTCCTTTTGTACAAACGTCTCTCACAATATTTTTTTAACTTTCTCCGACCGAGGACTTGAACTTACACAAATGATATTCCTGTCGTTTTGAAGTAAATTAGAAAATAACGAGATCATGATTTCTGCCTTCATCGTGAATAGAAAAGCACTGCGTGAAGTAGTTGAACTTCTCGGGCATGTCTGTTTGAACTTCACTCTGTTTTTGACGTGCTGTTTTTTGCACTGCTTGAAGTAGTTGAACTTCTCGGGCATGTCTGTTTGAACTTCACTTTGTTTCACTTTATTGTAATTTTCTTATATGAAATACACACCATGTAGTACGTGAACTTTCGGTTGTTATCACTTTGAACTTCTCTCTGTTTTGAGATAGTTATTTTAAAACATAAAAAACATATTTTTAATGTATTTTGGACATCTAAATACACGGTAAACCTCTCTCACAAGAATTTTTTAAGCTTTTCCTCGCCGAGCACTTGAACTTCTAGCAACTATTTTTTCGTTTATGGGTTGTTTTTCCCGTTTATGGGTTGTTTTTAAAAGTGCAAAAAATGGCGTTGTGTTTTTTTATTTTTGAAGAGGTAAATCCTAGGTTTTAATGAACTCCAAACTTCTCTGTTATTTCAATTTGAACTTCACCTTTTATATTTTGAGTAAAGAATAGTATTCGATTTTTATACAGAAATACAAGGTGAACCTCTCTCGCAAGATTTTTTGAACTTCTCAGGACAGAGCACTTAAATTTCTGTCATGTATTTTTGTTCAACATCTCTCACAAGAATTTTTGAACTTTCTCGGACCGAGCACTTGAACTTCTAGCAACAAAACTTTTAGCCTTTGCTTTTCCATTCTTTTTTTCATACAAATGCACACCGTGTAGTACTTGAACTTCTGGCAGTTATCAATCTGAACTTCTCTCGGTTACGCGAAAATATCTGAGTTTTTTATAGACATTGAACCACACGACCTTTTTTATTTGAACTTCATTGTGTATTTTTAGAAATTTCAAAATTGGAGGTTTTTTAGCAACATCGAACTTCTTCGTTATTTGGAATTGAACTTATTGGTTTTATTCTTTAGTAACTAGAAAAATCCAATTTTTCAAATAAACATCTAACCGCTCACTTTTTTAAATTTGAATATCCAGATATTTAAAAAAGGGGGAAATCCATGTTTACAAACTTTTTAAACTGCTCGATTTTTTTAATTTGACTTTCTTGGTTTTGGAATAGACATTTTTTGAACTTCTATGTTATTTAAATTTGAACTTCTCTATTTTTTTAGTAAAATATAGAAACATCATTTTTTATAAACTTTTCGAAGTGCTCGATTTTTCTTATTTTTGAACTTCTCGGTTTATTCTATTGTAACGGGGAAAATCACAGGGTTGTAATAAACATCAAACCACTCCGTTATTTAATTTGAACTTCTATTTTTTTAGGAACCGGGAAAATTTGTTATTTAGTTTTTTCAAACTGGTTAGTTATTTTAATTTTAACTTCTTTGTTTTTTTCCAATAATAACGGAAAAACGTTTCTTATAAACATCGAACCGTTCTGCTTTTTATGTGAACTTCTAGGTTTCTTTGAAATGGGAATAATCTGATTATTTTAAAAAGAATATCAAACCACTTTGTTATTTTAACTTGAACTTCTGGATTTTTTTAAACAGGAAAACCAAATTAGTTTAGCACTTGATCCCCTTTTTTGTAACTAGCAAAGTGTTCATTTAGATACTATTGTCTTGTAGGTATTAACACATGCACCTTGTGTACTGCGAAGGACATACATGCACAAGGCACTCGAATCAGAATAGTAATAAAATAATTTGGATGCAAATCAAGTGAAAAAATAAATTGTTGATAGATAAGGTCATGTGTCCATTACCCATAATGAAATAGTACTAATGAGTACAAAGTAATTTCACAAATCTGTACCATAGCATGGATCTTCCGTGGATACGTTCAGTGGTAGTACTCAGTGAAGAATGCATAACAAAAACTGTATAAGAGGTCAAGAGTGGTTAAGTGATAAAGATGCAAGCTTTTTCCATGATTGCACTGCACATGTTCAGAGATTTTGCACCAGCAGTGTGCTGCTGTTGAACCTTTGGCATTCCTTATATAAATGAGCTTGAACTCCTGGAAACTTGTGAGATATGAACGCATCTCTCGAAATCCATCGACTAGTTAAGAACAGTTCCTGGGATCCTCCCACATGGTGCATAAAAGTTGGCCTTCAATCTCAATAATAATATTATAGGAATCCTTCTTCAATCACCATCAACATGGTTATCCCTGTAGGTCAACTATCAATTTAAGATTCTGAACATACTAGCTTAGGCAAAATGTGCACGAGCTACTGAAGAAACTGAAGATTGTTGGCAAACAACATAAGGCAGTAAAGGTTGTTCTTGAACTTCTCGGTTTTTCTATTCCGAACTTGCGATTTATTTACTTTTTGCAGGGTGCAGTGCCACTGCAGGTGCTGGGAGGCCGGGCTTCGCTCCCTAAGGTAGCTGCGTCCTCCACTGCTTAGGACAGCAAGCAGGGGAGGAAGGAGGGACGGACCTGAAGCAAGCACTAGTAAGTTTTTGAATATAGTGGACATCCTACTTATAAGCTCAGGAAAAAAAAGCACATCAGACTATGTACGTCACAGTGCAAAGCAAAGGAAAATCAAAGTGAACACTTAGTTACAAAAGTTTCCTTACAAGCATTAAGGCCAAAGCGAGGAAATAGCTACAGAATCACGTAGCAAAAGGGCAAAACACACGGGAACATACGCATTTTACATTGACCTTTTGTATGTTCACTATATGCAAAAAGAACAGAAAAATTAAAGTAAGTTCTCATAAGCATAAAACAAACAGGTAGAGGGCACACTATCAATTGGGGAAATTTCTGAATCTTCTGTACACATTCTTGAACAAAGAATGAATTACTAATTTTTATAGTACAAACTTCTGAATCTTATTCTGGCACATTAGCACCTGTACATACTTGAGATTTAGGAGAGAACGAACGAGTAGAACAAAGAATTAATTTTCACGTACAAATTTCCATATCTTCTGTATATACTTGAACAAACAAGACAGCAAAAAGATAGAGAGCATAACACCAGCATTTATATGTGAGATTTAGGAAAATGAACTAGAAAAAGACAGAGGCAGATTACGGACCCGGTGACAGAGGGCTGCTGGATGGCATATAAGGCGGAAGAGAATGTGAGGCAGATTACGGACGCGGTGACAGAGGGCTGCTGGCTTGTTTGTTCAAGTATATGCAGCATTTATAAAGATTTCTGAGGTACCTTTTTTATTTGAACTTCTTGCTCAAATTTTTGACCTTCCAAATTTGACTTTTAGATATTAAAAACTTCATTTTTTTAACATCGACCTACTTGTGTTTAGCACAGGCACAAGTTTTATTTCTCTTAGTAATACAAAATTCCTAGTTTGGGAATAAAAATCCTAGTTTTTTATTAAATATCGAGCCGTTTCGTTTTTTAGATTTGAAACTTCTAGGTTTTTCTTAGCGGAGAATATCCTTTTTTAACAAATTTGTGTTGAGATGCTTTTTTTTAGTTTGACCTTCCTGGGATTGTAATAAATGTTTCACTTCTTCTGTTTTTTAATTTGAACCTCTAGGTTTTTTCTAGAAACAACGAAAATCCAGTTTTTATATAAATTTTGTAACTCCTTTGGTTTTTTAATTCAAACTTCTTGGTTTTTTATTTATCAATGGAGAGAAATCCTAGTGATGTAATAAACGTCTAACTGTCCTGTTATTTAAATTTGAACTTCTAGGTTTTTTTAGAAACAAGGAAAGTCTATTATCTTTTTGAACGATAATCCGTACATACAAAAATCCCAAAAAGATAAGTTGCGACAAATGAAAACCAACACATAAGTTTTATTGCATAGACAAAATACATTCTCACATGAACATATAATCGATTCATGGTTCCCATATTTTCAGTGCCATTCTTTCTTGTACACTTTCAGAACTTTTTGTTGGTGGAATACAATAACTAGCGCCATAATATATCCCCTTGAACCTCTGTCGTATATATATCTGAACTTCATCCATGTTTCATGTTTTTGTGCTCTTTGTTCTTCGTCACACAACACCAAAAAAGCTTTTCACTAAATGTAGGATTCAGTAAAAACCTAGCGTTGTTTCCTGAACATACTTCACTAAAAAATTCAGGATACAAATGCAGGATTCAATATATGTAGTTACAAACATCCATTTTTGTTTGCTAAAATCCGTAGTTGGCAGTCAGGCAGGTCAAACAACACTTTCTGTATTGAAGAAGGTCGAGGCGACCTCCTGAGAAGTTCAATTAAAACAAAGATTGCAATGGCAGACCATGGACATGGGAATTTGTTTTGGATGAGGCGGCAGGCTAGGGAGAGCTCGGTGGCCGGAAACACAGTGGCCAATGCATCAGGGGTATATGAGCTTTAAGGCCATCTAACTTTTTTGGTCAATGCATCAGGGATGCTCTGTGCGTGCATCTCCTCAATACTGTACTGTTGTCAGTCATCTCCCGAAGATGCACACACATATATGGTGGCCCTCTTTATCTTGTACTACTACGAAAATTGAGATTGCTGCTGCTACTACAGTGGAAGTATATCACCACTGATGTGCTATTTTTGAGTCGGCATGGAGGCTTGCCATCAACCTAATCATCGAATGCATATGGTAATTAAGGGCGATTGACATGCAGAGCAGTACAGGAGCATTTGATACTACATACTGTGATTTAGAGAATGCTATGACTATTGATGGTTGGAAAAGTACTGTCTCCGAGTGAATAATAATCTTACTAACCAGTTCAGTCTGCAGCATCACCACGGACGCAGGCATCCCACATGCATCTCAACAAACACCACACAACGACCAAAGCATGGAACACGCGCGTGTGGCCGAAGACATGGGGTGTGCTCCCGTCCCCGCTGAGTTCGCCAGCCGCCGTTCCGTCCCGAGCTCTCCCCCACTCCATCTCCATCCATGCAGTGAGTGCGCGCGATGAAATTAGCCGGCACCATCGCGAGGTGGAAAACAGCGGCCATGGCTGCCGTTGAGCAGCAGGAGGGGCCGCTGTGCGGTCCGACCACGGGAGCGTCTTGGCGGCGGAGTTCCAGCACGGGAGGCTGGGGGCAGTGGGCCGGCGGCTGGAGGTGCTCTGTGTGGCAGGGCTCCGGCAGCGGTAGGAGGGAAGAAGGTTGCGGTGGCAGTTCGAGGAAAGTCGTGGCGGCAAGTGGAGCAAGTTCCCGCGTCGGCAGGTTCCCGGCAACGGGAGGTGGGTTGGTGGCGATTGCGGCGGCGCGATCCACATTGTGGGACGGTGGAGGCGGCCCGATTCCGGGCGAGGAACGATGGTGGCGGCGCGATCCGCGGCGAGGGACAGTGGCGGCGCCGGCTGGGGGTGGTGGCGCGTTCCGGGCGTCGATGGCGACGTCGGTTGGGGGCGGTGACGCATTCTGGGCGGCGACGGCGACGCCCGTTGGAGGCGGTGATGGGGATCGGTTAGGGAATTCGGGATCTGGGAGGATATAGGTGGGCTTTTTTCCTGTTCGGTACCAGCTCCGGAGTTCGGGACGAACCCCCTGTGGCCCTTACAAGGCTGTTGTGATTCAAATAACTATTCTAATTCTGAGATTAGAATAGTGTTGTCCTGTATATATATATATATAAGAAGAATGCAATAATAGTCGTAGTGCTATGCATTGTTTATTTAAAAAGGTGCGTTAAAGCAGAATGATACAGGTAGTGCGATAAGCAAAAAGTAGGACTATGTCCCCTCCAAGGGCAAGCTGAAGAATAGTATTAAAGTAAGTATTTTCACTCGTTATCGTAATCCACCTGGGAGTTCCGTGGTGTGATGTAGCTTTCTGCCTTCTTGGTTGCTGCATCATATGATCGGCAATCATGCTGCCGGACAGGGTTTCCAGAGATTAAAGTCCTGAAAGAGAAAAATAACAAAGCAGGAAGCCCCTAGTGCGGTTTAAGCCGCGTCTTGGAGCATGTCGTAATTGTGCCCCCTCCCTACCTGTGCCCATGGTATTTTTAATGCGTAATTATGTACGCGTGGTACGAGTTTCGCCGCTTGGCTTGGGCCGGGGTGGGGGCCGCATTGCTATGCGAGCTCGGAACGTGCCAGGCGGTTCTGTTGCCGATTACTCCGGGCGCGCTTGACTGTGTTCGGGTCCTTAAACGCCGAACTAGTGGATTGCCTTAAGAGGCTACTTTGCGCTTCTGCTGCGAGGGCCGCGGTGTGCTCCTCCGTTCGGAGAGAGCGCTCTATGTTTTCATTAACTGTAATGACCCCCGAGGTCCTGGCATCTTGAGCTTGAGGTATGCATAATGCGATACTGCATTGAATCTCGCAAATGTGGTTCGCCCGAGCAATGCGTGATAACTACTGCGGAATTGGACTATATCTAAGATTAACTCTTCGCTTCGGAGGTTATCCGGGGATCCGAAGACCACTTCCATTGTGACAGAGCCTGTGCAATGGGCCTCTACACCTGGTATGACGTCTTTAAAGGTCATTTTTGTGGGTTTGATCCTTGAGGGGTCTATACCCATTTTGCGCATTGTGTCCTGGTAAAGCAGGTTCAGGCTGTTGTTGTCGTCCATAAGGACTCGAGTGAGGTGAAATCCGTCAATTATTGGGTCTAGGACCAGTGCGGCGAATCTGCCATGACGGATACTAGTGGGGTGATCCCTGCGATCAAAGGTGATCGAACAAGAGGACCATGGGTTGAACTTTGGGGCGACTGGCTCCAACGCATATACGTCCCTGAGCGCACGCTTCCGCTCCCTCTTGGGGATGTGGGTTGTATATATCATGTTCACCGTCCGCACTTGTGGGGGGAACCTCTTCTGTCCTCCGGTGTTCGGCTGCCGGGGCTCTTCCTCGTCATCGCTATGTGGCCCCTTATCTTTGTTTTCGGCATTTAACTTGCCGGCCTGCTTGAACACACAACAATCCCTGTTGGTGTGGTTGGCTGGCTTTTCAGGGGTGTCGTGTATTTGACACGAGCGATCGAGTATACGGTCCAAACTGGATGGGCCCGGAGTGCTTCTTTTGAATGTCTTTTTCCGCTGACCGGGTTTAGAGCCTTTGAATCCGGCATTGACTGTCGTATCCTCGGTATTGTCGCTGTTAATGCGGCGCTTATGTTTGTTGCGACGTGACCTGCTATTGTCGTCCTTGGTATCCGAAGTACCATGGTTCTTTGATATATTATTAATGCGAGCCAGCCAGCTGTCTTCTCCCGCACAAAAGCGGGTCATGAGTGTCGTGAGGGCTGCCATAGATTTCGGCTTTTCCTGACCAAGGTGCGGGGCTAGCCACTCGTCGTGGATGTTGTGCTTGAAAGTTGCTAGGGCCTCTGCATCCGGACAGTCGACGATTTGATTTTTCTTTGTTAGGAACCGCGTCCATAATTGCCTGGCCGATTCCTCTGGCTGCTGAATTATGTGGCTCAAGTCATCGGCATCTGGTGGTCGCACATAAGTGCCATGAAAGTTGTCGAGGAATGCGGCTTCCAGATCTTCCCAACAGCCAATGGACTCTGCTGGCAAGCTATTGAGCCAATGCCGAGCTGGTCCTTTGAGTTTAAGTGGGAGGTATTTAATGGCGTGTAGATCATCATCGCATGCCATGTGGATATGCAGGAGGAAATCCTCGATCCATACCGCAGGATCTGTTGTTTCGTCATATAATTCTATATTTACGGGTTTGAAACCCTCTGGGATTTGATGATCCATTACTTCGTCTGTGAAGCATAAGGGGTGTGCGGCGCCTCTATACTGGGTTATATCGCAATGCAGCTCCAATGAGTCTTGCCCGCTGTGCTCGGCCCGACCGGATTACTTTTACTGTATCCGGTGTGACGATTATCGTCTCGCATAGTGGCGCGCCCTCGTGATCCGTAGATTGATTTTGCATGTTTTGCTTTGTCCTCCAATACATCTCGCAGGTCTGGCGTATTTACCCATGCCTTTTTATTTGAATGGCGTCGGGGTGCAGGCTGAGCTTTTGGCTGGAATGTCTCTCTGTCGTGGCCACGAGGTGGCCGATCAGCCGCGTCATACACTTCTTCCTCCAGTCGAGGTAGCAACCTGCATTTTGGGTAACTCTTGGAGGGGCGTTCGAGTTTATATTCCTCGGCCGCCAGGACTTCAGTCCATCAGTCAGCTAGTAGATCTTGATCAGCTTGAAGCTGTTGTTGCTTTTTCTTAAGGCTATTTGCCGTGGCTATAAGCCGGCGCTTGAAGCGCTCTTGTTCGACGGGATCCTCTGGCACGACGAATTTGTCATCGTCAAGGCTTGCCTCGTCTTCGGAGGGAGGCATGTAATTATCATCCTCCTCCTCTTCATCCGCCGCTCTCTCAGGAGGGCTGGCTTCTCCCTCCTCCTGCCCTAAATCGTGCTGGGGGGGATTGTTGCCATCTTCGGCACTATCCGGAGTGCTATTATCTCCTGTGTCGGTATCACCACTTTTGCTTTGGCGGGACTTAGAGCGGCGCCGCTGACGTCGGCGCTTGGGTTGCTTCTTGGAGGGGTCATCCTCTGTTGTCTCGTCGCCATTACCTTCTTTGGGTGTGTCCACCATGTATATATCGTATGATGAGGTGGTTGTCCAGTGCCCTGTGGGCGGTGGTTCCTCTTCGTCTCCCGCATCGTCGTCCATACCATCGATGTCTTCGGAGTCGAAGTTGAGCATGTCGGTTAAGTCATCGATAGTGGCTACTAAGTGGGTGGTGGGTGGGCGGCCATTTTCTTCGTCATCCGCATCCCAATCCTGCTGGACATAGTTCGGCCAGGATCCTTCTGACAAGGAAAGAGACCTTAATGAGTTCAGTATGTCACCAAAGGGCGAGTGATGAAAAATATCCGCGGAGGTAAACTCCATGATCGGCGCCCAATCGGATTCGCTAGGAACGGGCGCAGGCGGTTCGGAGTCCGTGGCCGGAGAAGGATCCGGCAGTTTGACAACACGGCTCTCATGCAGGGTAAGGTCGATGTTCGGCTCGATCGCCGCTAAGGATAAGGCCTCCGTGGCAGTGTCCATCCACCCGTCCATGGACGACGCAACTGGCTCCGAATTGAAGGTCGGAGCAGCTGCCAGTGCGATCTCCTGAATACTGTCCGATGGTAGAGCTAAATCGTACTCATCGTGACCATGTGACGCACAAGGCAGAGGCTTGAATCTGTCGAAGGTCAAGTCTCCGTGGATATCGGCTGTGTAGTTTAAGCTTCCAAATCTGACCTGGTGGCCAGGGGCGTAACTTTCGATCTGCTCCAGATGGCCAAGCGAGTTGGCCCGCAGTGCGAAGCCGCCGAACACAAAGATTTGTCCGGGGAGAAAAGTCTCACCCTAGACTGCATCACTATTGATGATCGTAGGAGCCATCAAGCCTAACGGCGACGACACAGAGGAACTCTCAATGAAAGCACCAATGTCGGTGTTAAAACCGGCGGATCTCGGGTAGGGGGTCCCGAACTGTGCATCCAAGGCAGATGGTAACAGGAGACAGGGGACACGATGTTTTACCCAGGTTCGGGCCCTCTTGATGGAGGTAAAACCCTAGGTCCTGCTTGATTTATTCTTGATGATATGGGTATTACAAGAGTTGATCTACCACGAGATCGGAGAGGCTAAACCCTAAAAGCTAGCCTATGGTATGATTGTCTGTTGTCATACAGACTAAAACCCTCAGGTTTATATAGACACCGGAGGGGGCTAGGGTTACACAAGGTCGGTTACAAAGGAGGAGATATCCATATCCGTACTACCTAGCTTGCCTTCCACGCCAAGTAGAGTCCCATCCGGACACGAGATGAAGTCTTCAATCTTGTATCTTCATAGTCCAACAGTCCGGCCAAAGGATAGAGTCCGGCAGTCCGGAGACCCCCTAATCTCGAATTCCCTCAGCCATCATTCCTCTTCTAACCGGACTCTCGTCCAAGTGCTTTCATTTTACCAAGCTCATATTCTTTACCTTCCTTTTTCCAACCGGAGTGTTGTTGTATTTGATCCTTATCGTTCCGTGTACATCTCGTTTCATCCGGAGTGCTTGCATGTACTTATTGTCCATTGAAACCATTTTTCTCGTGTCTTTCAACCTACAAGGTTCTAGTAATGTTCCTTGTTCCTCTTTTCTAACGGAGTGCTTTCAACTTTGTTCATCTTCGTTGTATTCTTTCTTTCAATTTGTTCAACATCGTGAGGTTCTTTGGTTTCACTCATTTGTCAAAGAAGCAACTTAGCTTCACCTCTTCTCTTCATCTTCCGTTTCCCTCCGCTGCCATCCTAGATCTTGGGACGAGATCCTCTCATAGTGGTGGAGTGTTGTGACGCCCCGAGACCGTTGCGCCAGGTGTCTTCCAGTTATTCGTTGTTGTTGCCTTGTCATTCGCTTGCGTGTTGCATCTTTCCATGTCATCATGTGCATTGCATCATCATGTTTTTTCAAAACTTGCATCCGTCCGGGTTCCCCAGTTCCGTCCGTTGTCCGTTTTGAGCCCAGACACACTCGCACGCGCCCGCGGCATGTCCGGAATATTATTTTACAAGTGGCCGAAAAATGTTCTCGGAATGGGTTGAAAGTTGGCATGTGGTGTTGTTTTGTTGTCAGTGGACTGCCTGTTAATTTTCGTCGCATTCGGAGCTCGTTTGATAGCCCAACCATTAAATATATAGCGGCATTATAGCCGGTCGGACATTTTCGGTCTCCGAAGACTGCTTTCGGGCCTCTCTCTCTCCTCTCCTCTCAGCCCGAGGGCTTCTGCACAGCCCACAAGTTCCAACCGACCCCTCGTGTGCGCGTCCGAAACTTCCCTAGGCCCGACCCGGGCAGTCGTTACCGATGTGTCCAGATCATCCCCAAACATCTATAAAACATCTTCGTTTTATATTTTTGGACTCCCTAACCTATTTTTCCCGACCGTCCGATTTCGATCGGAGGAACAGATTAACCCCTACCCTAATTGTTGGGTTTCGTAGTAATTTCAAAAAAATTCCTATGCACACGCAAGATCATGTGATGCATAGCAACGAGAGGGGAGAGTGTTGTCTACGTACCCAAGGCAGACCGACTGCGGAAGCGCTGACACAACGTAGAGGAAGTAGTCGTACGTCTTCACGATCCAACCGATCAAGCACCGAAACTACGGCACCTCCGAGTTCGAGCACACGTTCAGTTCGATGACGATCCCCGGACTCCGATCCAGCAAAGTGTCGGGGAAGAGTTCCGTCAGCACGATGGCGTGGTGACGATCTTGATGCACTACAGCAGCAGGGCTTCGCCTAAACTCCGCTACAGTATTATCGAGGACTATGGTGGCACGGGGCACCGCACACGGCTAAGGAATAGATCACGTGGATCAACTTGTGTGTTCTAGGGTGCCTCTGCCTCAGTATATAAAGGACTAGAGGGTGGAGGCTGGCCGGCCAAGGTGTGGCGCGCCAGGAGAGTCCTACTCCCTCTGGGAGTAGGATTCCCCCCCCCCAATCCTAGTTGGAATAGGATTCGCGGAGGGGGAAAAGAGAGAGAGGGGGCCGGCCACCTCTCCTAGTCCTAATAGGACTAGGGGAAGGGGGAGGCGCACAGCCCATGTAGGGCTGCCTCTTCTCTTTTCCACTAAGGCCCATCATGGCCCATTTAGCTTCCGGGGGGTTCCGGTAACCTTCTCGGTACTCCGGTAAAATCCCGATTTCACCCGGAACACTTCCAATATCCAAACATAGGCTTCCAATATATCAATCTTTATGTCTCGACCATTTCGAGACTCCTCGTAATGTCCGTGATCACATCCGGGACTCCGAACAACCTTCGGTACATCAAAATGCATAAACTCATAATATAACTGTCATCGTAACCTTAAGCGTGCGGACCCTACGGGTTCGAGAACAATGTAGACATGACCGAGACACGTCTTCGGTCAATAACCAATAGCGGGACCTGGATGCCCATATTGGCTCCTACATATTCTACGAAGATCTTTATCGGTCAGACCGCATAACAACATACGTTATTCCCTTTGTCATCGGTATGTTACTTGCCCGAGATTCGATCGTCGGTATTCCAATACCTAGTTCAATCTCGTTACCGGCAAGTCTCTTTAATCGTTCTGTAATACATCATCCCACAACTAACTCATTTAGTTGCAATGCTTGCAAGGCTTAAGTGATGTGCATTACCGAGAGGGCCCAGAGATACCTCTCCGACAATCAGAGTGACAAAACCTAATCTCGAAATACACCAACCCAACATGTACCTTTGGAGACACCTGTAGTACTCCTTTATAATCACCCAGTTACGTTGTGACGTTTGGTAGTACCCAAAGTGTTCCTCCGGTAAACGGGAGTTGCATAATCTCGTAGTTATAGGAACATGTATTAGTCATGAAGAAAGCAATAGCAACATACTAAACGATCGGGTGCTAAGCTAATGGAATGGGTCATGTCAATCAGATCATTCAACTAATGATGTGACCTTGTTAATCAAATAACAACTCATCGTTCATGGTTAGGAAACATAACCATCTTTGATTAACGAGCTAGTCAAGTAGAGGCATACTAGTGACACTTTGTTTGTCTATGTATTCACACATGTATTATGTTTCCGGTTAATACAATTCTAGCATGAATAATAAACATTTATCATGATTATAAGGAAATAAATAATAACTTTATTATTGCCTCTAGGGCATATTTCCTTCAGTCTCCCACTTGCACTAGAGTCAATAATCTAGATCACATCACCATGTGATTAACATCGATAGTTCACATCATCATGTGATTAAAACCCATAGTTCACATCGCCATGTGACCAACACCCAAAGGGTTTACTAGATTCAGTAATCTAGTTCACATCACTGTGTGATTAACACCCAAGGAGTGTTAAGGTGTGATCATGTTTTGCTTGTGAGAGAATCTTAGTCAACGGGTCTGCCACATTCAAATCCGCATGTATTTTGCAAATTTCTATGTCTATAATGCTCTGCATGGAGCTACTCTAGTTAATTGCTCCCACTTTCAATATGTATCTAGACCGAGACTTAGAGTCATCTAGATTAGTGTCAAAACTTGCATCGGCGTAACCCTTTATGACGAACCTTTTTTTTCACTTCCATAATCGAGAAACATATCCTTATTCCACCAAGGATAATTTTGACCGCTGTCCAGTGATCTACTCCTAGATCACTATCGTACTCCCTTGCCAAACTGAGTGGTAGGGCATACAATAGATCTGGTATACAGCATGGCATACTTTATAGAACCTATGACTGAGGCATAGGGAATGACTTTCATTCTCTTTCTATCTTCTGCCGTGGTCGGGCTTTGAGTCTTACTCAATTTCACACCTTGTAACACAGGCAAGAAACCTTTTCTTTGACTGTTCCATTTTGAACTACTTCAAAATCTTGTCAAGGTATGTACTCATTGAAAAAACTTATCAAGTGTCTTGATCTATCTCTATAGATCTTGATACTCAATATGTAAGCAGCTTCACCGAGGTCTTTCTTTGAAAAACTCCTTTCAAACACTCCTTTATGCTTTGCAGAATAATTCTACATTATTTCTGATCAACAATATGTCATTCACATATACTTATCAGAAATGTTGTAGTGCTCCCACTCACTTTCTTGTAAATACAGGCTTCATCGCAAGTCTGTATAAAACTATATGCTTTGATCAACTTATCAAAGCGTATATTCCAACTCCGAGATGCTTGCACCAGTCCATATATGGATCGCTGGAGCTTGCATATTTTGTTAGCTCCCTTTGGATCGACAAAACCTTCTGGTTGCATCATATACAACTCTTCTTCCAGAAATCCATTCAGGAATGCAGTTTTGACATCCATCTGCCAAATTTCATAATCATAAAATGCGGCAATTGCTAACATGATTCGGACAGACTTAAGCATCGCTACGGGTGAGAAGGTCTCATCGTAGTCAATCCCTTGAACTTGTCGAAAACCTTTTGCGACAATTCTAGCTTTGTAGATAGTAACACTACTATCAGCGTCTGTCTTCTTCTTGAAGATCCATTTATTTTCTATGGCTTGCCGATCATCGGGCAAATCCATCAAAGTCCATACTTTGTTCTCATACATGGATCATATCTCAGATTTCATGGCCTCAAACCATTTCGCGGAATCTGGGCTCATCATCGCTTCCTCATAGTTCGCAAGTTCGTCATGGTCTAGTAACATGACTTCCAGAACAGGATTACCGTACCACTCTGGTGCGGATCTCACTCTGGTTTACCTACGAGATTCGGTAGTAACTTGATCTGAAGTTACATGACCATCATCATTATCTTCCTCACTAATTGGTGTAGTAGTCACAAGAACAGATTTCTGTGATGAACTACTTTCCAATAAGGGAGAAGGTACAATTACCTTATCAAGTTTTCTACTTTCCTCCCACTCACTTCTTTCGAGAGAAACTCCTTCTCTAGAAAAACTCTGAATTTAGCAACAAAAGTCTTGCCTTCGGATCTGTGATAGAAGGTGCATCCAATAGTTTCCTTTGGATATCCTATGAAGATTTACTTCTCCAATTTGGGTTCGAGCTTATCATGTTGAAACCTTTTTTTCACATAAGCATCGCCGTCCCAAACTTTAAGAAACGACAACTTTGGTTTCTTGCCAAACCACAGTTCAGATTGTGTCGTCTCAACGGACTTAGATGGTGCCCTATTTAACGTGAATGCAGCTATCTCTAATGCATAACCCCAAAACGATAGTGGTAGATCGGTAAGAGACATCATAGATTGCACTATATCCAATAAAGTACGGTTATGATGTTCGGACACACCATTATGCTGTGGTGTTCCATGTGGCATGAGTTTGTGAAACTATTCCACATTGTTTTAATTGAAGACCAAACTCGTAACTCAAATATTTGTCTCCGCGATCAGATCGTAGAAACTTTATTTTCTTGTCACGATGATTTTCCACTTCACTCTGAAATTTTTTGAACTTTTCAAATGTTTCAGACTTATGTTTCATCAAGTAGATATACTCATATCTGCTCAAATCATCTGTGAAGATCAGAAAATAATGATACCTATCGCGAGCCTCAATATTCATCGGACCACATACATCAATATGTATGATTTCCAACAAATCTGTTGCTCGCTCCATTGTTCCGAAGAACAGAGTCTTAGTCATCTTGCCCATGAGGCATGGTTCGCAAGCATCAACTGATTCATAATCAAGTGATTCCAAAAGCCCATCAGCATGGAGTTTCTTCATGCGCTTTACACCAATATGACCTAAACGGCAGTGCTACAAATAAGTTGCACTATCATTATTAACTTTGCATCTTTTGGTTTCAATATTATGATTATGTTTATCACTACGATTGAGATCCAACGAACTATTTTCATTGGGTGTGTAACCATATAAGGTTTTATTCATGTAAACAGAACAAAAATTTATTCTCTTACTTAAATGAATAACCGTATTACAATAAACATGATCAAATCATATTCATGCTCAACGCAAACACCAAATAACACTTATTTAGGTTCAACACTAATCCCGAAATTATAGGGAGTGTGCGATGATGATCATATCAATCTTGGAACCACTTCCAACACACATCGTCACTTCACCCTTAACTAGTCTCTGTTTATTCTGCAACTCCCGTTTCGAGTTACTAATCTTAGCAACTGAACTAGTATCAAATACTGAGGGGTTGCTATAAACACTAGTAAAGTACACATCAATAACATGTATATCAAATATACTTATGTTCACTTTGCCATCCTTCTTATCTGCCAATCACTTGGGGTAGTTCCGCTTCCAGTGACCAGTCCCTTTGCAGTAGAAACACTTAGTCTCAGGCTTAGGACCAGACTTGGGCTTCTTCACTTGAGCAGCAACTTGCTTGCTGTTCTTCTTGAAGTTCCCCTTCTTCCCTCTGCCCTTTTCTTGAAACTAGTGGTCTTGTCTACCATCAACACTTGATGTTTTTCTCGATTTCTACCTTCGTCAATTTCCGCATTACGAAGAGCTTGGGGATCGTTTCCGTTATCCCTTGCATATCATAGTTCATCACAAAGTTCTACTAACTTGGTGATGGTGACTAGAGAATTCTGTCAATCACTATCTTATCTGGAAGATTAACTCCCACTTGATTCAAGCGATTGTTGTACTCAGACAATCTGGGCACATGCTCACTAGTTGAGCGATTCTCCTCCATCTTTTAGCTATAGAACTTGTTGGAGACTTTCATATCTCTCAACTCGGGTATTTTCTTGAAATATTAACTTCAACTCCTGGAACATCTCATATGCTCCATGACGTTCAAAACGTCTTTGAAGTCCCGATTCTAAGCCGTTAAGCATGGTGCACTAAACTATCAAGTAGTCATCATATTGAGCTAGCCAAACGTTCATAACGTCTGCATCTGCTCCTGCAATAGGTCTGTCACCTAGCGGTGCATCAAGGACATAATTCTTCTGTGCAGCAATGAGGATAAACCTCAGATCACGGATCCAATCCGCATCATTGCTACTAACATCTTTTCAACACAATTTTTCTCTAGGAACATATCAAAATAAACATATGGAAGCAACAACGCGAGCTATTGATCTATAACATAATTTGTAAAATACTACCAGGACTAAGTTCATGATAAATTTAAGTTCAATTAATCATATTACTTAAGAACTCCCACTTAGATAGACATCCCTCTAATCCTCTAAGTGATCACGTGATCCAAATCAACTAAACCATGTCCGATCATCACGTGAGATGGAGCAGTTTCATTGGTGAACATCACTATGTTGATCATATCTACTATATGATTCACGCTCGATCTTTCAGTCTCCGTGTTCCGAGGACATATCTGTATATGCTTGGCTCGTCAAGTATAACCTGAGTATTCTGCGTGTGCAACTGTTTTGCACCCGTTGTATTTGAACGTAGAACCTATCACACCCGATCATCACGTGGTGTCTCAGCACGAAGAACTTTCGCAATGGTGCATACTCAGGGAGAACACTTCTTGATAATTTAGTGAGAGATCATCTTATAATGCTACCGTCAATCAAAGCAAGATAAGATGCATAAAAGGATAAACATCACATGCAATCAATATAAGTGATATGATATGGCCATCATCAACTTGTGCTTGTGATCTCCATCTCCGAAGCACCGTCGTGATCACCATCGTCACCGGCGTGACACCTTGATCTCCATCGTAGCATCGTTGTCGTCTCGCCAAGCTTGTGCTTCCACGACTATCACTACCGCTTAGTAATAAAGTAAAGCATTACATCGCGATTTCATTGCATACAATAAAACGACAACCATAAGGCTCCTGCCAGTTGCCGATAACTCGGTTACAAAACATGATCATCTCATACAATAAAATTCAGCATCATGTCTTGACCATATCACATCACAACATGCCCTGCAAAAACAAGTTAGACGTCCTCTACTTTGTTGTTGCAAGTTTTACGTGGCTGCTACGGGCTTAAGCAAGAACCAATCTCACCTACGCATCAAAACCACAACGATAGTTTGTCAAATAGACTCCGTTTTAACCTTCGCAAGGACCGGGCGTAGCCATACTTGGTTCAACTAAAGTTGGAGAGACAGTCGCCCGCAAGCCACCTATGTGCAAAGCACGTCGGGGGAACCGGTCTCGCGTAAGCGTACGCATAATGTTGGTCCGGGTCGTCTCGTCCAACAATGCCGCCGAACCAAAGTATGACATGCTGGTAGGCAGTATGACTTATATCGCCCACAACTCACTTGTGTTCTACTCGTGCATATAACATCAACATAAATAACCTAGGCTCGGATGCCACTGTTGGGTTTCATAGTAATTTCAAAAAAATTCCTACGCACACGCAAGATCATGTGATGCATCGCAACGAGAGGGGAGAGTGTTGTCTACGTACCCAACGTAGACCGACTGCGGAAGCACTGACACAACGTAGAGGAAGTAGTCGTACGTCTTCACGATCCAACCGATCAAGCACCGAAACTACGGCACCTCCGAGTTCGAGCACACGTTCAGCTCGATGACGATCCCCGGACTCCGATCCAGCAAAGTGTCGGGGAAGAGTTCCGTCAGCACGACGGCGTGGTGACGATCTTGATGCACTACAGCAGCAGGGCTTCGCCTAAACTCCGCTACAGTATTATCGAGGACTATGGTGGCAGGGGGCACCGCACACGGCTAAGGAATAGATCACGTGGATCAACTTGTGTGTTCTAGGGTGCCTCTGCCTCAGTATATAAAGGACTAGAGGGGGGAGGCTGGCCGGCCAAGGTGTGGCGCGCCAGGAGAGTCCTACTCCCTCTGGGAGTAGGATTCCCCCCCCCCAATCCTAGTTGGAATAGGATTCGCGGAGGGGGAAAAGAGAGAGAGGGGGCCGGCCACCTCTCCTAGTCCTAATAGGACTAGGGGAAGGGGGAGGCGCACAGCCCATGTAGGGCTGCCTCTTCTCTTTTCCACTAAGGCCCATCATGGCCCATTTAGCTCCCGGGGGGTTCCGGTAACCTTCCCGGTACTCCGGTAAAATCCCGATTTCACCCGGAACACTTCCGATATCCAAACATAGGCTTCCAATATATCAATCTTTATGTCTCGACCATTTCGAGACTCCTCGTCATGTCCGTGATCACATCCGGGACTCCGAACAACCTTCGGTACATCAAAATGCATAAACTCATAATATAACTGTCATCGTAACCTTAAGCGTGCGGACCCTACGGGTTCGAGAACAATGTAGACATGACCGAGACACGTCTCGGTCAATAACCAATAGCGGGACCTGGATGCCCATATTGGCTCCTACATATTCTACGAAGATCTTTATCGGTCAGACCGCATAACAACATACGTTGTTCCCTTTGTCATCGGTATGTTACTTGCCCGAGATTCGATCGTCGGTATTCCAATACCTAGTTCAATCTCGTTACCGGCAAGTCTCTTTACTCGTTCTGTAATACATCATCCCGCAACTAACTCATTTAGTTGCAATGCTTGCAAGGCTTAAGTGATGTGCATTACCGAGAGGGCCCAGAGATACCTCTCCGACAATCGGAGTGACAAAACCTAATCTCGAAATACGCCAACCCAACATGTACCTTTGGAGACACCTGTAGTACTCCTTTATAATCACCCAGTTACGTTGTGACGTTTGGTAGTACCCAAAGTGTTCCTCCGGTAAACGGGAGTTGCATAATCTCATAGTTATAGGAACATGTATAAGTCATGAAGAAAGCAATAGCAACATACTAAACGATCGGGTGCTAAGCTAATGGAATGGGTCATGTCAATCAGATCATTCAACTAATGATGTGACCTCGTTAATCAAATAACAACTCATTGTTCATGGTTAGGAAACATAACCTTCTTTGATTAACGAGCTAGTCAAGTAGAGGCATACTAGTGACACTTTGTTTGTCTATGTATTCACACATGTATTATGTTTCCGGTTAATACAATTCTAGCATGAATAATAAACATTTATCATGATTATAAGAAAATAAATAATAACTTTATTATTGCCTCTAGGGCATATTTCCTTCACTAATCCCCCACCTACTATATATTTGAGCCTAACCCTAGATCTTAGGATGTCCCATCCATCCCTCTCGTCTCCGCCACTGCCACCCACTCACCATCTCCATCGGGATCCTCCCAGATCCATCCACTCCACCCAGCCGACCCGACCACCTCCCTCGTTTTCAGCACCGGGCCAACCTCCTCCTCCCCTCAATCCACCCAATCCTGCAACCACCTCCTCGCTTCTCCTCTGCCTTGACCAGAGTATGGCTCCCCTGCTCATGGCGCCCGAGCACCCAACGCCAGCAGCTAGCAGTCCACCCCCACGTCCGAGTCCTCGTGCTCGTGCACCTTCTACATGAGACCAGAGTCCCTCGTGCCCGGGCGTCTCCGTCGACCCTGCCGTCGGCCGGCGACCTCGTCCACCGGAGCTCGACTTCGCCGGCCAGCAGCAGCAGCAACCAGCGCAGCCCCCTGCCTTAACCTTTGCCTCCCCGTCGTTCCTGCACCGTCGTCACCCCGCTTCCCTGAGCACCTCATCGCCATTGCCAAACGGTAGAGCCGTCCAGCAACACCAGCTCCTCCCACCATGCTTCCCTCCCATCTGCTGATGTTCGTCTTCCCCTGCTATTTCTCATATCTCTCTCTTTCTGTTCATGAGCACAGGAGGAGTGGAGCATTGCGCCACCGTCCTCGGTCGTTGCCGTTAGCCATTGTTCTTCACCGGATACGGCATCCCCGGCCACAGGTCTGGTCCTCCTCCGCCCTCCCGTGAAGCCCTGACGCGCCAGGTCCCACCAGTGCATCGCCACCCGCCGTCTTGTGCCTCGCCCGTGCGCCGACGTCGTCTGTTACACCCCTGTGCCTCAAGTCCCGTGTCACTGCTGCCTTGCTCCATCCCCGCCGTTTCCGCCAACGGCCTCCTCTCATGCCATGCGCCGCCGAAGCCGCGCCTCCTCGTGCCCTGCACTTCAAGTTCCTCACGCCGGAGCGCTGAGTCCACCTCTGCCCTACGCCTCCCTGCATCCTCTGCTTCGGGCGACAGAGCGCAATCGGATCGACGCTCGTGTTGACTGCGCTGCGTCCACAAGCGTACATCTGGTGGGCTCCAAGGCCCAGCTACGCGCCCTTTGCGGGCTTCCCTCCTCCACCGACTGGGCCAAGGCCCATGGTGAGGCAACCCCCCCCCCCCAGCGCCTCCTTTTTTCCCTTCCTTTGGCCCAGCCAAATTCGGCCCGCCTCATGTTTTTTTCCAGTTCTGCGATTTAGTTATTATTCCATAGATAGTAGTTTTGCAGAAAAACCTTTCTAGTTCATGCATTTAATAACTCCACATCCGTGCATCGGATTAAAATACTTCATATATGAAAAATGCTTAGAATTTTGTCTAGTTTCATAATATGCCACTTTCATCCGTGTTTGAAATGTTTAAAATGTTGTTTGATTAAATTTGCTTAAATGCCATGCTAAAATGCTTTAATTAATAACTAAATAACCGTAGCTCCATTCTTAATAAACTTTATATGTAAATGGGGTGGAAAATGCATAGTTTAACATGGTGGCAGTAATTTGCATGTTTAACAACTCTAAAATTGTGTATAGGGCAGAACAGTACCAAATCCATAATTTGCATATGAGGATTTTTCAGGAATTGTTGTTTGTTTTTCCGGCCTCATTTAAACTTGCCTAGATAGGTAGTTTTTATATGATTCACCTCTTGCCATGTTTAAGAACATTTAATATTGTTGGGTACCTAAACGAGAGAGAACTAAATATTTTTATGTGGAGTTCTGTCAATATGCAACTCATTACATATTGAACTGCACTTAATTTGTAGTTTTGTTTATGCACTTTTCCATTCCATGCCTCATTAAACCAGACATGCATCATACATGGTTGTGCATCATGCCATGTTTATGTGATGGTTGTTTACCATGTTGTTTGCTTCTTTCTGGTGTTGCTTCTTCGGGTTAGTTCCGATAACGTCGCGTTTGTGAGGATTCGTTCGACTTCGTCCGTTTGTCTTCTTCATGGACTCATTCTTCTTCCTTGCGGGATCTCAGGCAAGATGACCATACCCTCGAAATCACTTCTATCTTTGCTTGCTAGTTGTTCGCTCTATCGCTATGTCGTGCTACCTACCACTTGTTTATCGTGCCTCCCATATTGCCATGTCAAGCCTCTAACCCACTTTCCTAGCAAACCGTTGTTTGGCTATGTTACCGCTTTTGCTCAGCCCCTCTTATAGCGTTGTTAGTTGCAGGTGAAGCTGAAGTTTGTTCCATGTTTGGAACATGGATATGTTGGGATATCACAATATCTATTATTTTAATTAATGCATCTATGTACTTGGTAAAGGGTGGAAGGCTCGGCCTTATGCCTGTTGTTTTGTTCCACTCTTGCCACCCTAGTTTCCGTCATACCAGTGTTATGTTCCTTGATTTTGCGTTCCTTACGCGGTTGGGTGTTATGGGAACCCCTTGACAGTTCGCTTTGAACAAAATTCCTCCATCAAGGCTCAACCTTGATTTTACCATTTGCCTCACCACCACCTACTTTTCCCTTGGGAGTTGCACTCCCGAGGGTCATCTTTATTTTAACCCCCCCCCCCCCCCGAGCCAGTGCTTCTCTAAGTGTTGGTCTGAACCGAGCCGCCTGCGAGGCCACCTCGGGGAAACTCGAGGTCTGGTTTTACTCGTAGCTTGTCTCATCCGGTGTTGCCCTGAGAACGAGATACGTGCGACTCCTATCGAGATTGTCTCATCCGGTGACTTTGCTGGTCTTGTTTTACCATTGTCGAAATGTCTTGTAACCGGGATTCCGAGACTGATCGGGTCTTCTCGGGAGAAGGAATATCCTTCGTTGACCGTGAGAGCTTGTGATGGGCTAAGTTGGGACACCCCTGCAGGGTATAAACTTTTGAGAGCCGTGCCCGCGGTTATGTGGCAGATGGGAATTTGTTAATGTCCGGTTGTACAGAACTTGACACTTGACTTAAATTAAAATGCATCAACCGCGTGTGTAGCCATGATGGTCTCTTTTTGGCGGAGTCCGGGAAGTGAACATGGTCTTGGAGTTATGGTTGTGCGTAAGTAGTTTCAGGATCACTTCTTGATCACTTCTAGCTTCATGACCGTTGTGTTGCTTCTCTTCTTGCTCTTATTTGCGTATGTTAGCCACCATATATGCTAGTGCTTGCTGCAGCTCCACCTTACTACCCCTTTCCTACCCATAAGCTTAAATAGTCTTGATCTCGCGGGTGTGAGATTGCTGAGTCCTCGTGACTCACAGATACTTCCAAACAGTTGCAGGTGGTGATGATACCAGTGCAGGTGACGCAACCCAGCTCAAGTGGGAGCTCAATGAAGATCTTGGTCGTTGTTATGTTTCTTTTCCGTATGATCAGTAGTGGAGCCCAGTTGGGACGATCGGGGATCTAGCAATTGGGGTTGTCTTCTTTTATTTTGGTTCCGAAGTCGGACCTTTGATTGTACTCTGGATGATGTATGTTTAACTTGTTATTTGTGTGAAGTGGCGATTGTAAGCCGACTGTTTATCCCTTTCTTTTTTAGTACATGGGATTGTGTGAAGATTACCCCTCTTGCGACAAACCTACCATGCGGCTATGCCTCTAAGTTGTGCCCCGACACGTGGGAGATATAGCCGCATTGTGGGTGTTACATATGGTGTCGTAGCCGAGCCATAGACATGCTATCTAGATGGAAATGGTGCCGTAGCCGAGCCATAGACATGCTCTCTAGATGGATATGGTGGCTAATGGTGCCACCAGACTTTATTTTAGACGTGGTTTCAGATGGATATCATGATCTAAATAATTAAGTCTGACATGCTCTTAATAACAAAAACAAAAATATCATGTATACAATATTTTTCTTGCAACAAAAACATGTTTATAATACCCGCATGTCAAAAAATCAAAGTGTTGTACCATAGGCTATATACAGAAGGAAATTGCCACAATATGTACAAATAAATTTGACATGGGCAAGTCCAACAATAAATTGATTTACCATCATGCACTATTTTTGTTCAGCATGGCAATAAATGGATTTACCATGGAAATAATCAAGGAAAAAATAGAGCCAGCGCGTGCACTATTTTCTAGGCCTCTTTTAACTTTGTGGGCCTTTGACACTCAACGCAATGAGACGACCCAACCAGAGCTGAGTTTCAATTTGGGCCCTAGAACAACATTTTTTTCTTCTGCGGTCGCTGTTGTCTGACGAAACTGAAAGTGTACAAAACTGTCGAAACTGACATGATCCACAAATTAAGCAACACAGAGCATAGAGCACATGATCCACAATTTAAGCAACACGGAGCATAGAGCACATGATCCACAAATTTAACCAAATCCTAGAGCACATGACACCACACAAATAACATCTCTAACGAGTGATGACCAGCAAGTAAGCAAATCCTAGAGCAGCTACACAAAAATAAAAGGGGTAAAATCCTAAAGCTATCAGATTTGCTTGCTTGTTCGATTGAATCATCTGCTTCAAGTTCTTATTCATCTTCTTTAATTCCCCCTTCAGATCTGCATCCCCAACTGTCAGAGCAGAGACCAAATTCGTTGGTGCTGACGGCAGACTGAGCTCCCGGGTTGGGGCCCCATTGAATTGAATCCGCTTAACGTAGTCATCCAACCATTCAAAATGTGTGCATTTCTTCACGATCTGAAACGAAAACATGAACCTGAAATCCCAGAACGAAAAAGAAGTAAAAGCTAATAGAAAAAGAAATCAGAGAAAAATCATGAGATCTAACTTGTCCCTCTGGCTTGCTCTTGCATTTCACAAACTCGCGCCCACAGTTGCCATTCTTGACCTCCTTCGAAGTCAACCGTATCAGTGGCGCTCTGCATGGGCAGTCAGGACATCGCTCCATGGGAAGTGGACCATACTGGGTCCACGAGGGGCGGGAGGCTGAAGTGGAGCTCGGAATATCGCCCAAAGTCGCTGGAGAAGAAGAAGTAGAGGAGTGGCTCCTCTCATCACCGGAGAAGGAGAAGCAGAGGAGGAGTGGCTCCTCTCATCGCCGCAGAATAAGTAGCAAAAGAAAGGGGAGGCACAACCAACAAGTCTCGCGGACCGCCTCTCGCGGATCGCCCCATAATCCAATGATGCGGAGCCATCCATGTGATCCAACGACGCGGAGCCTGCACTCAGCCTGCCCTCGGGATTCCTTCTAGAAGACCACATCTGAGGGATGTCGCTTGGTGCTAGGGTATGATCGGACGGCTGACTTCAGAGCTAGGGTTAGGCAAAACCCCGCGGGGTTTAGAGGGGTTTTGAGCTGGTCAACAGGGTTTCCAAGACTTTGACTAAGCATAACTAATTTTAAAAAAAATCAAAAAAATATGAAACCTTCGTCATTCGTCGTTTTATAAGACACACCAACGAGGAAAAATACTAAACTTGGTATACGTACATTTACAAAAAAAACTAGCTAGCACGATTGAGGTCAAATGAGCACCATTAATAAAAAAATAAAAAACCTACACACAATGTTGTCTTGTGTGACATGTTACCAACCAAAAATCATAAACTTTGTCTATGAAATTTTTCATGAAAAAACCTTCACACATATGAGCTATCACGTAAAACGTTTCATAGAGACCAAGGAGAGGAGGTAGGGTTCCCTTCGGTTTTTGAAAATTAAAAAAAACAAAAAAGTCACCAAAGCTTTATTTCAAACTGAATAAGAGATCGGATTGATCACCTAACGTTTATAGTGTAGTTTTCCATTTTCATATTTTAAACGTGTTTTTAATGGTTTTCTATTAAAGTATATTTTTTCAAAAAAATGTTAAAATATAAAGATTAATTCAATAAACAACGATTCTTCAAATCTACACTATATAGATTGAATAGGTGTTAATAAAAAATATTTGGCTCATTTGGAGTAGGTCCAAAAAAACTTGATTACAAATGGGGTTGTTTACCCTAGCTTAGGAGCTCATTTGGAGCACATTTCTCATGACTACAAGTTTTACCACGCAAAAGAGATCTGATTGGTCACCTAACGTTTATAATAGTTTAACAAACTTTGCAACTCACACCACAGGGGAATGGACTTCAAGTGTTGGTTCAAATTCAAATTTTGCCTCAATTTTGTATTCTACCTCAAATTTCACATCAAAATACAAATAGAATTATTACACCTTACAAGTTTTCACAGTAGTTCAAATTGACGACAGAATCCTTATTACAAATCCTTAAAGTTCAAAGTTTATGACTTGCATTCAAGTTCAAATTCAAATCTTTGCCTTGCTCCTTGTGTTCCGGGATGGGTTAACCGTCTTGCTTCTGGTTTCCCTAGATGGAATATTTTGTGCTTTTGAAAGCTTTGTCTTGTTGCTTCTGATCTTCACTTCTGGTGGTGGTAGTTTTGTTAAGCTTTGACTAACCGAGCAAGTGATGACCAGTTGACGGTCATTTGTGGGTTCACTAATCCTTAAAGGAACTTCAGACAAAATAACTTCCCCCTCTCCTATAGCTTCAAAACCTTCGTAAGCCATGGTTTCAGATTCTGCATTATATGATGGTTCAACCGAAGTTTCTTCCTCTCTAGGTCTTTTCTGTCTTGTGCCTCTAATTATTCTAGAGCTGGGTCAAACAGAAATAAGCTTAGTCATCCATAAAAAAGAGAACAAATGCAAAAATAGGGAAAGATTGCACACATACCAAGCTGCTACTTCAGTTGCTTCATCTCCTCTAAACTTGCTGCATTCTCCTCTGCTGCTGCATTCTCTTCTAAACTTGCTGCATTTTCCTCTGCTGTTGCATTTTCCTCTGTATTTGCTGCTGCCCATTGTTCCTCTTCTCCAAATGATGCATCAACTGGATTGGTACAAAGCCTAGCAATATGCCCTAGAATACCACATCTTTGCACTTATGCTATTTTTTACATGACCCTCTTCACCATCTCTTATCTTGTTTTTGCTTGGTCTTCCTGGTGGTCTAGTCAGTATAGGAGAATAGAGTTTGAACCCTGGGTCTACTATGTTCCATTGGTCTTTTCCCAAGAGTGCAGGCATATTTTCAGCATAAGCAGCCCTAAATTTGGCAACAGAGAAATATTCAGAGCAATATTGATCAACTTCACCATCTTCACCTCCAATAACAGTCATGAGATGTACGGCATGTATGCACGGTTTCCTGTGGATCTTCCATTGCCTAAAACTGCATTCCTTAGTTGCAAGGTTCACTGGATATCTTCATTCCCTCTTTTTACTGTTAATGTATGTCACCTCAGCCTCGTATGTCGATGGTCGAATGCATTTCATCCTTAGTCCTCTTGCCTTGGCATGCAATGCCTTAATTAGAGATGGGAGCATAAGATGACCAACATATTGTGTTTCTGCAATTCTTTTATGAAGAGCCATCTTTATCATGATCATCTGCCTGATCTTATCAAATGCTTGCCACAACAAAAGCCCTTTCACTGACTTGAACTTTGCATTGAAACATTCAGCGAGGTTATTGGTCACATAGTCTACTTTGCAGATTTCATTGAATTTGCTTCTTGACCACACCTCCCATGATGTTCATCCATGCACTCCTTCATCAAAGGATTATGAGCATACAACACTCTCAAATGGTGCTCATGCTTCCTCAAGCTGCATGTGTATGATGCTGGCCATAGATTCTCATCATAAACTTTGCCTTTGAATTTCTTTTTAAAATTCTACGCTAGGTGTCGCATACATTCCCTATGTTCCACTCCAGGGAATACAATTTCTACTATAGTTTCTAAACCCTTGCAAGCATCTGTGTGTATAAATAAACCTGAGGGTGTACCTATAATGTTGCGCAACTGCTGCAGAAACCAGACCCAACTCTCCTCGGACTCTACCTCCAACACACCAAATGCAACTGGGAATAGCCAGTTGTGTCCATCAACTGCAGAAGTTGTTGCTAGCTGGCCTCTCCATCTTCCATTCAAAGTAGTTCCATCGATAGCCAAATAGGGCCTGCAACCATTCAGAAACCCCTACCAACAAGCCTTGAAACAAACAAAAGCCCTCTCAAAGCACTCCTTCTCCAGTGCCTTCCCTTTTAATTTGTACTTAACTGTATGCTTGTCAATCTCTACAACACTCCCTGGACTAGTTATCTCCACTTTAGCTTTGAAGGTGTAAAGCAACTGAAAACTCTCATTCCATGGACCATTAATCCTATCAAGAACCCTTTTCTTAGCATAGAAAATCCTCATGTAAGGTATATTAATCTTGTACTTCTCAAATAGCTTCCCATGGAGTGTTGTTGGACCAATTGTTGGTGTTTCCCTCACCCAATCCAAGATTGCATCTGCCACCCACCTAGTCTTTGCAAGCTTTGATTTGTCCTTTCCCCCTCCCCCTCTAGGTGGGAAAGTGTGCCCATGTGGGTTGCCTTTTATCTGAAACAAAATGAAAAATGATGTCAAATACAATTAAGAAACAGTACACATGATCTGAATATAGAATGGATAAATAATCTGATAAAAAGATTCAGTTGTAATACCTGAATCAATTTGCTCTTTAGCATAGTGGATGCATGCAACCTCCACCTACACCTATCATAAGGGCAATGAACAGTGAATCTTCCTGGCTCACTCCTATCAACCTCATAAGAGTTTTCAGTGAGAATGCAATATGTAGTCACTGCATTACGACAATCCACCATCAATTCAAATACGGTTTCTGGAGTAAACTCAAGATTCTTCCTGTTCCACTCGATTGTTGGCATGCCCTCACCATTGAAGGAAATATGCCCTAGAGGCAATAATAAAGTTATTATTTATTTCCTTATATCATGATAAATGTTTATTATTCATGCTAGAATTGTATTAACCGGAAACATAATACATGTGTGAATACATAGACAAACAGAGTGTCACTAGTATGCCTCTACTTGACTAGCTCGTTAATCAAAGATGGTTATGTTTCCTAACCATGGACAAAGAGTTGTTATTTGATTAACGGGATCACATCATTAGGTGAATGATCTGATTGACATGACCCATTCCATTAGCTTAGCACCCGATCGTTTAGTATGTTGCTATTGCTTTCTTCATGACTTATACATGTTCCTATGACTATGAGATTATGCAACTCCCGTTTGCCGGAGGAACACTTTGTGTGCTACCAAACGTCACAACGTAACTGGGTGATTATAAAGGTGCTCTACAGGTGTCTCCAAAGGTACATGTTGGGTTGGCGTATTTCGAGATTAGGATTTGTCACTCCGATTGTCGGAGAGGTATCTCTGGGCCCTCTCGGTAATGCACATCACATAAGCCTTGCAAGCATTGCAAGTAATGAGTTAGTTGTGAGATGATGTATTACGGAACGAGTAAAGAGACTTGCCAGTAACGAGATTGAACTAGGTATTGAGATACCGACGATCGAATCTCGGGCAAGTAACATACTGATGACAAAAGGGAACAACGTATGTTGTTATGCGGTCTGACCGATAAAGATCTTCGTAGAATGTGTAGGAACCAATATGAGCATCCAGGTTCCGCTATTGGTTATTGACCGGAGACGTGTCTCGGTCATGTCTACATTGTTCTCGAACCGTAGGGTCCGCACGCTTAATGTTACGATGACAGTTTCATTATGAGTTTATGTATTTTGATGTACCGAAGGTTGTTCGGAGTCCCGGATGTGATCATGGACATGACGAGGAGTCTCGAAATGGTCGAGACATAAAGATCGATATATTGGAAGCCTATATTTGGATATCGGAATCGTTCCGGGTGAAATCGGAATTTTACCGGAGTACCAGGGGGTTACCGGAACCCCCCCCCCCCCCGGGGGGGGGTTATTGGGCCTACATGGGCCCTAAGGGAGAAGAGGAAAGGAGGCAAGAGGTGGCCGCGCGCCCCTCCCCAACCTAGTCCGAATAGGACAAGGAGAGGGGGGCGCCCCCCCCTTTCCTTTCCCTCTTCCTCCTCTTTCCCACTTCTCCTTCTCCAACTAGGAAAGAAGGGAATCCTACTCCCGGTGGGAGTAGGACTCCCCCTTGGCGCGCCCTCCTTGGCCGGCCGCCCCCTCCCCTTGGCTCCTTTATATACGGGGGCAAGGGGGCACCCTAGGACACACAAGTTGATCTTCGTGATCGTTCCTTAGCCGTGTGCGGTGCCCCCCTCCACCATATTCCAGCTCGGTCATATTGTAGCGGTGCTTAGGCAAAGCACTGCGACGGTTGAACATCAAGATCGTCACCACGCCGTCGTGCTGACAGAACTCCTCCCCGAAGCTTTGCTGGATCGGAGCCCGGGGAGCGTCATCGAGCTGAACGTGTGCCAAGAACTCGGAGGTGCCGGAGTAACGGTGCTTGGATCGGTTGGACCGGGAAGACGTATGACTACTTCCTATACGTTGCGTCAATGCTTCCGCTTTGGTCTACGAGGGTACGTAGACAACACTCTCCCCTCTTGTTGCTATGCATCACCACGATCTTGCGTGTGCGTAGGAAATTTTTGAAATTACTACGTTCCCCAACAGTGGCATCCGAGCCTAGGTTTTATGGTTTGATGTTATATGCACGAGTAGAACACAAGTGAGTTGTGGGCGATATAAGTCATACTGCTTACCAGCATGTCATACTTTGGTTCGGCGGTATTGTTGGATGAAGCGGCCCGGACCGACATTACGCGTACGCTTATGTGAGACTGGTTCTACCGCCGTGCTTTGCACACAGGTGGCTGGCGGGTGTCAGTTTCTCCAACTTTAGTTGAACCGAGTGTGGCTACGCCCGGTCCTTGCGAAGGTTAAAACAACACCAACTTGACAAACTATCGTTGTGGTTTTGATGCGTAGGTAAGACTGGTTCTTGCTTAAGCCCTTAGCAGCCACGTAAAACTTGCAACAAACAAAGTAGAGGACGTCTAACTTGTTTTTGCAGGGCATGTTGTGATGTGATATGGTCAAGACATGATGCTAAATTTTATTGTATGAGATGATCATGTTTTGTAACCAAGTTATCGGCAACTGGCAGGAGCCATATGGTTGTCGCTTTATTGTATGCAATGCAATCGCCCTGTAATGCTTTACTTTATCACTAAGCGGTAGCGATAGTCGTAGAAGCATAAGATTGGCGAGATGACAACGATGCTACGACGGAGATCAAGGTGTCGCGCTGATGACGATGGTGATCATGACGGTGCTTCGGAGATGCAGATCACAAGCACAAGATGATGATGGCCATATCATATCACTTATATTTATTGCATGTGATGTTTATCTTCTATGCATCTTATCTTGCTTTGATTGACGGTAGCATTATAAGATGATCTCTCACTAAATTTCAAGATAAAAAGTGTTCTCCCTAAGTATGCACCGTTGCCAAAGTTCGTCGTGCCCAGACACCATGCGATGATCGGGTGTGATAAGCTCTACGTCCATCTACAACGGGTGCAAGCCAGTTTTGCACACGCAGAATACTCAGGTTAAACTTGACGAGCCTAGCATATGTAGATATGGCCTCGAAACACTGAGACCGAAAGGTCGAGCGTGAATCATATAGTAGATATGATCAACATAGCGATGGTCACCATTGAAAACTACTCCATTTCACGTGATGATCGGTTATGGTCTAGTTGATTTGGATCACGTGATCACTTAGATGATTAGAGGGATGTCTATCTAAGTGGGAGTTCTTAAGTAATATGATTAATTGAACTTAAATTTATCATGAACTTAGTCCCTGATAGTATCTTGCTTGTTTATGTTGATTGTAGATAGATGGCCCGTGCTGTTGTTCCGTTGAATTTTAATGCGTTCCTTGAGAAAGCAAAGTTGAAATATCATGGTAGCAATTACACGGACTGGGTCCGTAACTTGAGGATTATCCTCATTGCTGCATAGAAAAGTTACGTCCTGGAAGCACCGCTGGGTGCCAGGCCTGCTGCTGATGCAACTGACGACGTTAAGAACGTCTGGCAGAGCAAAGCTGATGACTACTCGATAGTTCAATGTGCCATGCTTTACGGCTTAGAACCGGGACTTCAACGACGTTTTGAACGTCATGGGGCATATGAGATGTTCCAGGAGTTGAAGTTAATATTCCAGCAGAATGCCCGGATTGAGAGATATGAAGTCTCCAATAAATTCTATAGCTGCAAGATGGAGGAGAATAGTTCTGTCAGTGAGCATATACTCAAGATGTCTGGGTATTATAATCACTTGATTCAACTGGGAGTTAATCTTCCGGATGATAGCGTCATTGACAGAATTCTCCAATCACTTCCACCAAGCTACAAGAGCTTCGTGATGAACTATAATATGCAAGGGATGGATAAGACAATTCCCGAGCTCTTCGCAATGCTAAAGGCTGCGGAGGTAGAAATCAAGAAGGAGCATCAAGTGTTGATGGTCAACAAGACCACTAGTTTCAAGAAAAAGGGCAAAGGGAAGAAGAAGGGGAACTTCAAGAAGAACAGCAAGCAAGTTGCTGCTCAGGAGAAGAAACCCAAGTCTGGACCTAAGCCTGAAACTGAGTGCTTCTACTGCAAGCAGACTGGTCACTGGAAGCGGAACTGCCCCAAGTATTTGGCGGATAAGAAGGATGGCAAGGTGAACAAAGGTATATGTGATATACATGTTATTGATGTGTACCTTACTAGAGCTCGCAGTAGCACCTGGGTATTTGATACTGGTTCTGTTGCTAATATTTGCAACTCGAAACAGGGACTACGGATTAAGCGAACACTGGCAAAGGACGAGGTGACGATGCGCGTGGGAAATGGTTCCAAAGTCGATGTGATCGCGGTCGGCACGCTACCTCTACATCTACCTTCGGGATTAGTATTAGACCTAAATAATTGTTATTTGGTGCCAGCGTTGAGCATGAACATTATATCTGGATCTTGTTTGATGCGAGACGGTTATTCATTTAAATCAGAGAATAATGGTTGTTCTATTTATATGAGTAATATCTTTTATGGTCATGCACCCTTGAAGAGTGGTCTATTTTTGATGAATCTCGATAGTAGTGATACACATATTCATAATGTTGAAGCCAAAAGATGCAGAGTTGATAATGATAGTGCAACTTATTTGTGGCACTGCCGTTTAGGTCATATCGGTGTAAAGCGCATGAAGAAACTCCATACTGATGGACTTTTGGAACCACTTGATTATGAATCACTTGGTACTTGCGAACCGTGCCTCATGGGCAAGATGACTAAAACGTCGTTCTCCGGTACTATGGAGAGAGCAATAGATTTGTTGGAAATCATACATACAGATGTATGTGGTCCAATGAATGTTGAGGCTCGTGGCGGATATCGTTATTTTCTCACCTTCACAGATGATTTAAGCAGATATGGGTATATCTACTTAATGAAGCATAAGTCTGGAACATTTGAAAAGTTCAAAGAATTTAAGAGTGAAGTTGAAAATCATCGTAACAAGAAAATAAAGTTTCTACGATCTGATCATGGAGGAGAATATTTGAGTTACGAGTTTGGTCTACATTTGAAACAATGCGGAATAGTTTCGCAGCTCACGCCACCCGAAACACCACAATGTAATGGTGTGTTCGAACGTCGTAATCATACTTTACTTGATATGGTGCGATCTATGATGTCTCTTACAGATTTACCGCTATCGTTTTGGGGTTATGCTTTAGAGATGGCTGCATTCATGTTAAATAGGGCACCACCAAAATCCGTTGAGACGACGCCTTATGAATGGTTTGGCAAGAAACCAAAGTTGTCGTTTCTTAAAGTTTGGGGCTGTGATGCTTATGTGAAAAAGCTTCAACCTGATAAGCTCGAACCCAAATCGGAGAAATGTGTCTTCATAGGATACCCAAAGGAGACTGTTGGGTACACCTTCTATCACAGATCCGAAGGCAAGACATTTGTTGCTAAAAATGGATCCTTTCTAGAGAAGGAGTTTATCTCGAAAGAAGTGAGTGGGAGGAAAGTAGAACTTGATGAGGTAACTGTACCTGCTCCCTTATTGGAAAGTAGTACATCACAAACCGGTTTCTGTGACACCTAAACCAATTAGTGAGGAAGTTAATGATGATGATCATAGAACTTCAGATCAAGTTGCTACTGAACCTCGTAGATCAAACAGAGTAAGATCCGCACCAGAGTGGTACGGTAATCCTGTTCTGGAAGTCATGCTACTAGATCATGATGAACCTACGAACTATGAAGAAGCGATGGTGAGTCCAGATTCCGCGAAATGGCTTGAAGCCATGAAATCTGAGATGGGATCCATGTATGAGAACAAAGTGTGGACTTTGGTTGACTTGCCCGATGATCGGCAAGCAATTGAGAATAAATGGATCTTCAAGAAGAAGACTGACGCTGACGGTAATGTTACTGTCTACAAAGCTCGACTTGTTGCAAAAGGTTTTCGACAAGTTCAAGGGATTGACTACGATGAGACCTTCTCACCCGTAGCGATGCTTAAGTCTGTCCGAATCATGTTAGCAATTGCCGCATTTTATGATTATGAAATTTGGCAAATGGATGTCAAAACTGCATTCCTGAATGGATTTCTGGAAGAAGAGTTGTATATGATGCAACCAGAAGGTTTTGTCGATCCAAAAGGAGCTAACAAAGTGTGCAAGCTCCAGCGATCCATTTATGGACTGGTGCAAGCCTCTCGGAGTTGGAATAAACGCTTTGATAGTGTGATCAAAGCATTTGGTTTTATACAGACTTTTGGAGAAGCCTGTATTTACAAGAAAGTGAGTGGGAGCTCTGTAGCATTTCTGATATTATATGTGGATGACATATTACTAATTGGAAATGATATAGAATTTCTGGATAGCATAAAGGGATACTTGAATAAGAGTTTTTCAATGAAAGACCTCGGTGAAGCTGCTTACATATTAGGCATTAAGATCTATAGAGATAGATCAAGACGCTTAATTGGACTTTCACAAAGCACATACCTTGACAAAGTTTTGAAGAAGTTCAAAATGGATCAAGCAAAGAAAGGGTTCTTGCCTGTGTTACAAGGTGTGAAGTTGAGTAAGACTCAATGCCCGACCACTGCAGAAGATAGAGAGAAAATGAAAGATGTTCCCTATGCTTCAGCCATAGGCTCTATCATGTATGCAATGCTGTGTACCAGACCTGATGTGTGCCTTGCTATAAGTCTAGCAGGGAGGTACCAAAGTAATCCAGGAGTGGATCACTGGACAGCGGTCAAGAACATCCTGAAATACCTGAAAAGGACTAAGGATATGTTTCTCGTTTATGGAGGTGACAAAGAGCTCATCGTAAATGGTTACGTTGATGCAAGCTTTGACACTGATCCGGACGATTCTAAATCGCAAACCGGATACGTGTTTACATTAAACGGTGGAGCTGTCAGTTGGTGCAGTTCTAAACAAAGCGTCGTGGCGGGATCTACGTGTGAAGCGGAATACATAGCTGCTTCGGAAGCAGCAAATGAAGGAGTCTGGATGAAGGAGTTCATATCCGATCTAGGTGTCATACCTAGTGCATCGGGTCCAATGAAAATCTTTTGTGACAATACTGGTGCAATTGCCTTGGCAAAGGAATCCAGATTTCACAAGAGAACCAAGCACATCAAGAGACGCTTCAATTCCATCCGGGATCTAGTCCAGGTGGGAGACATAGAGATTTGCAAGATACATACGGATCTGAATGTAGCAGACCCGTTGACTAAGCCTCTTCCACGAGCAAAACATGATCAGCACCAAGGCTCCATGGGTGTTAGAATCATTACTGTGTAATCTAGATTATTGACTCTAGTGCAAGTGGGAGACTGAAGGAAATATGCCCTAGAGGCAATAATAAAGTTATTATTTATTTCCTTATATCATGATAAATGTTTATTATTCATGCTAGAATTGTATTAACCGGAAACATAATACATGTGTGAATACATAGACAAACAGAGTGTCACTAGTATGCCTCTACTTGACTAGCTCGTTAATCAAAGATGGTTATGTTTCCTAACCATGGACAAAGAGTTGTTATTTGATTAACGGGATCACATCATTAGGTGAATGATCTGATTGACATGACCCATTCCATTAGCTTAGCACCCGATCGTTTAGTATGTTGCTATTGCTTTCTTCATGACTTATACATGTTCCTATGACTATGAGATTATGCAACTCCCGTTTGCCGGAGGAACACTTTGTGTGCTACCAAACGTCACAACGTAACTGGGTGATTATAAAGGTGCTCTACAGGTGTCTCCAAAGGTACATGTTGGGTTGGCGTATTTCGAGATTAGGATTTGTCACTCCGATTGTCGGAGAGGTATCTCTGGGCCCTCTCGGTAATGCACATCACATAAGCCTTGCAAGCATTGCAACTAATGAGTTAGTTGTGAGATGATGTATTACGGAACGAGTAAAGAGACTTGCCGGTAACGAGATTGAACTAGGTATTGAGATACCGACGATCGAATCTCGGGCAAGTAACATACCGATGACAAAGGGAACAACGTATGTTGTTATGCGGTCTGACCGATAAAGATCTTCGTAGAATATGTAGGAACCAATATGAGCATCCAGGTTCCGCTATTGGTTATTGACCGGAGACGTGTCTCGGTCATGTCTACATTGTTCTCGAACCGTAGGGTCCGCACGCTTAACGTTACGATGACAGTTTCATTATGAGTTTATGTATTTTGATGTACCGAAGGTTGTTCGGAGTCCCGGATGTGATCATGGACATGACGAGGAGTCTCGAAATGGTCGAGACATAAAGATCGATATATTGGAAGCCTATATTTGGATATTGGAATCGTTCCGGGTGAAATCGGGATTTTACCGGAGTACCGGGGGGTTACCGGAACCCCCCCCCCGGGGGGGGGGGGGGGTTATTGGGCCTACATGGGCCCTAAGGGAGAAGAGGAAAGGAGGCAAGAGGTGGCCGCGCGCCCCTCCCCTCCCTAGTCCGAATAGGACAAGGAGAGGGGGGCGGCGCCCCCCCCCCTTTCCTTTCCCTCTTCCTCCTCTTTCCCACTTCTCCTTCTCCAACTAGGAAAGAAGGGAGTCCTACTCCCGGTGGGAGTAGGACTCCCCCTTGGCGCGCCTTCCTTGGCCGGCTGCCCCCTCCCCTTGGCTCCTTTATATAGGGGGAAAGGGGGCACCCTAGGACACACAAGTTGATCTTCGTGATCGTTCCTTAGCCGTGTGCGGTGCCCCCTCCACCATATTCCACCTCGGTCATATTGTAGCGGTGCTTAGGCGAAGCCCTGCGACGGTTGAACATCAAGATCGTCACCACGCCGTCGTGCTGACTGAACTCCTCCATGAAGCTTTGCTGGATCGGAGCCCGGGGAGCGTCATCGAGCTGAACGTGTGCCAAGAACTCGGAGGTGCCGGAGTAACGGTGCTTGGATCGGTTGGACCGAGAAGACGTACGACTACTTCCTCTACGTTGCGTCAACGCTTCCGCTTCGGTCTACGAGGGTACGTAGACAACACTCTCCCCTCTCGTTGCTATGCATCACCATGATCTTGCGTGTGCGTAGGAAAATTTTGAAATTACTACGTTCCCCAACAACCATCATATTCTTGTAAAACTAAGGAGTCGATGTTCTCCTCCCTCTCTTCATCGTTAGTGTCATCAAATCTAGCACAGCTGGTAGGCTCCTCTGGATATTCATCTTCCACTGCATGTTGAATGACTCTATCTACCAGTTCAGGGAATAGAATCTCATCCTCATCATCATGTCGAGGCACTTCCTTGTCAGGCTTTGCATCTACTTCTACATCAGGTGCAGAGGGGAGAGGAGACGTGGCAGAATTAGCGGCAGCCGACATGTTGTGGCTTTCAAAACCACTAGGTTTACTTGGTCTCGACCTACAAGGAGCGCGAGGACGCTCACTATTAGCAGAGACAGATGATGTCTGAACACCCTTCCCCTTCGGGATACGTTGTTTGCGTGCCTGAAGCACATCGATATGGATTTTACCAAAATGACCATCAGCATTCAAACTAAATAGCAATCCCAGATGCTCATGACAAGTTAATGGGACAAATCTCTACTCGGTACTGTCAAAATATCTCGGTTGAACAACATCGGCGGGGCTCCACGGATACTCACAACAAAGTGCCTCGCGGAAATCTGTGAACGAAATGCTGGTTTCTACCACTTTAGGATAGAAAATCCAGAAATCAGACACAGTTTAATTCCACGTAGCTCGCTAGTTTCCATTCTAACCGCCAGCCGAAAAGCAAGTGGGGGATCAACCCTATTCGATTGAAATAAGATAAAGGGCGCAGTTAGGCTGAATTTTTTTAGATAAATTGCACTTATTCACGCCAATGATGGTCAAATACAGCCTAATTTATGGACCTCCTAATCAATTTGAGAGGAAAACGATGCTTACCCAGGTGGAATCCATGAATTATCTGCCTCTGATTCAACCCAACCATCTCCACGGTCGATGGGCCGGACGGGGTGCCCCCCCGACATCGCTTCCTAATCCTAGATGGGGAGAGAGGGTAGATGCGGTAGAGGCGGCATGACAACGGCAGAGGCGGCGGCACAGAAGCGACTCGATCTGATTCAGGTTACACCGAGTGTCAGTTTCGCGGCCCCACTGGTTAGCACGTATCGGTCAAAATGTGGACTGGCCCTACGCGGCCCCACTCGTCAGAGTTAATGGTCAAGCCATTGACCCGACGACAACGTCTGATGTGAGCAGTTCTGAGGGTTTCGGGCAAGGGAGTGAGGAAAAGTGAGAAAAAGTTAAGAGCGTGGGGATGAATGAGTAGAACTAAGGAACCAGAGGCACAAAATAAAAATCCCTAAAAACAATGAACATGATACATTTGCCGGTGCTTGACTATGTATTGATAGGAAATAAGTGGATCTGCAATAGGAAATGGTACTTTTATATTCTTGATGATGATTATTTTTGTGTTAGAAAAATTACAATCGACAATCTGGCATAGTATGATCTGGATAGCTTCAAACATAGAAGCAGGCATCTCATTCTATTTTTTTCCAGTCATTGTTGCCTATACCATATTCAAATTTCTGCCTTTATTTTCCTTGTATGAGGATAGCCCATTGGGAAATAAAGAAAGTGGGTTAAATACTTTGTTCCTTATTTCAAGTACCAAATTTACATTTATCTTTTAGTGGTTTGTCGAAATTCTTCTGCCTATGACTTTGAAATCGGCCACTAGAAGCCAACATGCCACCCTCTTCACAACCTCAGTCACTGATTCGTTCATTTTAGTGGGAGTAAGGATGGGAACATTGATCTTTATAGGTAATGTTTCATGTTCATTCATTTATCATTTTGTTGATCATCAACGTTACACCTTTGACAAATGATATTGATAGTACTTCTGGATGACAAAGAGTTTGAGTTCTATGTGAAGCTCCAAAAGGAATACCTGCAAGTCTCCTTCAACTTAGTAAGATTGCATATGTCCTTTGTGTTGCACAGGTCCAATGCCTCACTCCTCTACTCATAGTGGGAAAAATATCTTAAGTACTCTGAAATTTATCTTTTCTTCCCTGCACGCTTTGTTAGGTAGGATCAATAGTTTATCTTATTGGTTGGAATTTTGCGACGCCGATTAAGTACTGAGAAATGGGAATACGAAATTTACTTGGTTTCTATCCTATTCCCATATCTGTAACTAGCTCTACTTGTCATTAAGAAGGGATGACCTAAGGAGTGGAGAGATCTGAGGCAACCAAAATCCTGCATCTGTATGCTTACAAGCGTTTGACAATCCTACACCAGGGTCACATATATATGGACATTCAGCTGACAATCCTACACCAGGTTCACGTACATACGAACCTGAATCTGTATGCTGAAAACCTGCTGTGGCAGTAATCCACTCATCAGGCAGAAGAAGAAAAATCTGAGCTATACTCAACATAGCAGAATGCCTGATGCATTGCTATGTGTAGATAGATGATTTGCAATACCATGTATTGATTCGGGGTGCTGGTGCACGCATATATAATACAAGGGAAAGCCTCTACCTCAACTATACAAGACTAGGAGGTGGGCCACAACTCAAATACACGTGCAGTACAAAATACATACTCAACACCCCCCGCAGTCGACGCGTCGCCGGAGACACAGAGACTGGACCGAAACTCCTCGAATACGGGAGTAGGCAATCCCTTAGTCATCACATCAGCAAACTGTTGCGTCGTCGGCACGTGGAGAACACGAACACAGCCAAGGGCAACCTGCTCGCGCACGAAGTGAATATCGAGCTCAATATGCTTCGTCCGTCGATGGTGCACCGGGTTGGCGGAGAGGTAGACCGCGCTGATGTTATCGCGGTAGACAAGAGTGGCCTTGTGAACATCACAAAGCAACTCCTGGAGAAGCTGACGTATCCAAGATCACTCGGCCACGGCGTTGGCCACGGCACGATACTCTGCCTCGGCGCTGGAGCGGGAGACCGTGGGCTGCCGCTTTGATGACCAAGAGATCAATGAGGGCCCAAGGTAGACGCAGTAGCCTGACGTAGAGCGTCGCGTGTCGGGGCAGCCAGCCCAGTCAGCGTCCAAGTAGGCCACGAGGTCGATGGAGACGGAGGCCGTCAGGGTGAGTCCCAAGGACATGGTGCCGCGTATGTAACGGAGAATACGCTTCACCAGAGTCCAATGAGAGTCACGCGGGGCGTGCATATGGAGGCACACCTGCTGAACAGCGTACTGCAGGTCGGGGCGAGTCAGCGTCAAGTACTATAAAGCACCGACAATAGAGCGATAAAACGCTCCATCGGACGCGAGAGACCCCTCCAGAGCAGAGACCTTCACCTTCGTGTCGACGGGGGTGGACGCCGGCTTGCAGTTAAGCATACCGGCATGCTCAAGGAGCTCGCGGGCGTACTTCTGCTGATGCAGAAAGAAACCGTCAGCCCGACGGATCACCTCGATGCCGAGAAAGTAGTGCAGGGGCCCCAAGTCCTTGAGGGCAAACTCATCACGAAGACGAGCAGTCAGCCGCTGAAGGAGATCGGGGGTGGACGCCGTGAGGATGATGTCGTCGACGTAGAGTAGCAGATATGCAGTGGCAGCTCCCTGATGATACACAAAGAGTGAGGCATCAGAGCGAGTGGACCGAAAGCCCAGAGACCGCAGGAAGGCTGCGATACGCTGGTACCAAGCCCGAGGCGCCTGCCTCAACCCGTACAGAGAGCGGGAGAGCAAGCACACGAAGTCGGGGTGCTCGGCGTCGACGAAACCAGTAGGCTGCTCACAGAACACCTGCTCGGCGAGATGACCATGCAAGAAGGCATTGGAAACGTCCAACTGATGCACATGCCAGGCGCGCGAGCCGGCCAGCTGAAGGATGGCGCGGATCGTGCCCGGTTTCACAACCGGGGCGAAGGTGTCGGTGAAGTCCACGCCCGCGCACTGCCGAAAACCACAAACCACCCATCGAGCCTTGTAGCGCTCGAGAGAACCGTCCGGGCGAGTCTTGTGGCGAAACACCCACTTGCCAGAGATGATGTTGGCACGAAGGGGTCGCGGAACAAGTTGCCACGTGCGGTTGCGTTGTAAGGCGTCAAACTCATCCTGCATCGCAGCTAGCCAGTGGGGATCCCGAAGGGCAGCGCGAGCGGAGGTGGGGACAGGTGATGGCATCGACGTCGAGGCGGCGCACACATACTCGTCGGCAGAGTAGCGCGTGCTGCGCCGAAGCACTCCTGCTCGGGCACGGGTAGTCACGCCAAGTGGAGGGGCAGCAGGGCCGGCGGGTGCCGCGGCAGCAGGGGCCGCGACGGCGGGGGCACCCGGTGCGGCGGCGGCGGAGGCGGCGGCAACGGCGGAGGCCACAGCGGCGGTCGAGCCGGCGGCGGAAGAGGCGACGGGCGAGGAGACGTCGAGCCCGTCGCAGGGTGGGTGGACGGGGTGCTGGGCTCAACCTCATATGAGGGAGACAGGGACCCGGGGACCTCTCGGGCTTGACCTCGAGGGAGGGAGTCACGAAGCCTGGTGGTGGCGGCAGAGGGCGCCGTGCCGGGAGGGCCGCCGAGGGCTGCCGTCGCGCATCGCTCCATGAAGGGGGCGCGGGGGCCGGCGCCGAAGGGACCGAAGCCGGAGGAACCTGAAAAAAAGAGAACACTGTCTCGACAAAGTACACATGCCTCGAGGTGTACACACAATAAGTGACAGGGTCATAGCACCGGTAACCTTTGGTGTTAGGAGGGTAGCCAAGGAAGATGCATGGGACAGATCGTGGTGCGAGCTTGTGTGGCGTGGTAGAGGCGGTGCTAGGATAACAGAGACACCCGAAGATGCGGAGACCATCATAAGACGGTGGTGTGCCGAAAAGAAGGTGGTGAGGGGCGTAGTTCCACCGAGGGTGACACGGACGGATGTTAACTAAGAGAGTGGCGGTAGTGAGGGTATCGGGCCAAAACCGAGCGGGCATGTTAGAGTGAAAGAGTAACATGCGAACGCAATCATTAAGAGTGCGGAGAATGCGCTCGACGCGGCCGTTCTGCTGGGAAGTGTAGGGGCAAGTCAGACGGAAGGTGGTGCCGTGAGAGGCGAGAAGTGTGCGAAAAGCGACGTAGTCAAACTCTTTTTCGTTATCAGTTTGGAGTGCGAGTATGGGTCGACCGAGCTGGGTGGTGACATAGGAATAAAAGGCGGTGAGTGTGGCTAAAGCATCGGATTTACGACGGAGGGGAAATGTCCACACATAATGAGAATAATTATCTAAAATTACCAAGTAGTATAGATAGCCCGTGTTACTCGCAACGGGAAATGTCCAAACATCACTATGAAGTAATTGAAACGGAAAAGTGGAAATTGAAGAAGATGCACTAAAGGGAAGACGAACGTGCTTGCCTAAGCGACAAGCCTCACAAGAGTGCTCGTAGAGCTTATCACGTGAGAAAGAGAAACTCCTAAGAATTTGACGTAAGACAGTGTGGTTGGGGTGACCCAAGCGAGCGTGCCAAAGGTCAACGCCGGCGGCAAAGGCGACAGGTGTGGATGTGGAGGCGCCGGCGTGCACGGGGTAGAGCTCATCGGGACTGTCACATCGGTGAAGGACCATCCGGGTACGGGCGTCTTTCACAGAAAAGCCGACACCGTCAAATTCAACAGTAAGTGGGTTCTCACGAGTAAGACGACGAACGGAAACTAGGTTCGTGACTAAATCAGGTGAAACAAGAACATTAGACATAGTGATGGGTGTGAAAGTGGAGGGAAAGCTAGTGCTGCCGATATGAGTAATAGGTAAGGAGGAGCCGTTGCCGACGGTGATACGAGTGGTGTGTGAACGGAAGTGGAGGAGGTTAGGTTATCGGGATGAGCTGCCATGTGCGCAGTAGCACCTGAGTCCATGTACCAGTCGCCTCCACTGACAGAGCTACTCGGCGACAGCGCGGAGTGCTGGGAGGCGAGGAGGGTGAGGTCCCGTGGCACAGGTACCGGTGGCGGCGGAAGGCCCCCGTAGGGCGGCGCCGGGATGGGCGGGCCATAACCACCAAGAGGCGGCGCAAGGAGGGCGCCATAGTTGGCGCCAGTCGGCTGGAAGGGCGCGCCGATGAATGCCTAGTGGCCAGTGGGGAGAGCCTGCTGATAGTACGGCGCCCCGCCGGCGTCCTGGGCCTGCTGTTGCTGCTGGCGGCGGCGACCGCCGCCACGCCGATTGCATCGGGCCCCTCTCCCTTGCGGGTGCTGCAGGGAAGGCGCTGGTGGCGACAACGGGTAACATCCGGCGGGTGCCGGAGGAGGCGTCTGGATTAGCGCGGCCGATGGAGCGGTTCCACCGCAGAGGGTGAAGTAACCCGGAGAGTCCATGAAAAGCGTCAGAAGCGGCGGGAAGAGGAAGGAGGCGGCGGCGGCACGTGGGAGCGCGTGGCGGCGGTGGGAAGCAGCGGCGGCACGCGCAACGAGGCGCTGCGCGGCGGCGGCGGCACGCGCGAGAAGGCGTTGCGCGTTGGCGGCGGCGGGGAGCGGCGGCGAAGGCGGCGCGCAGGGAGACGCTGCGTGACGGCGGGAGAGAGCGGCGGCGAGGCGCGTGGAGATGCGCTACGCGGCAGCGACGCGAAAACGAAGCGGCGGCAGCGAGACGGGACGCGGCAGCGCAGCGTCACGGGATGCTGCGGCGCGATGCAGCGGCTGTAGCGGGCCGGGATGAAAAACAGAGCGAGGCGAGGGCGGCGGGCTAGCGAAGCGCGGGCGCGGTGGCAACTGGCTAGCGAAGCTAGCTAGCTAGCTAGCCAGGCGGTCAACGTGGTCCTGATGGCTAGCGAAGCTAGCTAGCTAGCCAGGCAGCCAGCAACGGGACGAAGCGTGTGCGTGGAAGGGCGGAAGCGAGGCACAACGGCGGCGGCGCGTGGAGGCAGGAGGTGGAGGGGCGCAGCGACGGCAGGTGCGGAGGTGGGGTGCGGCGGCGGCCTGTGGAGGCGCGGCGGCGGCGGGTACCCTAGGATTAGACCGAAAAAGATGATACCATGTGATAGATGATTTGCAATACCATGTATTGATTTGGGGTGCTGGTGCACGCATATCTCTCCCTATAATAATAATAATAATAATAATAATAATAATAATAATAAAGCACGGATTGACTCCGTGGATTCACCGTCACAATACGCTTTTTCCCGTAATTTTACGCTTTCAGTTTAAATTTAAAACATACCTGTACGTCAAAAGCATTGAGCGACTTGGGCCTGCACCCGTTTTAGATCTGGCCCACCTGGTCCTATGTGTCCGTGTGTTTGATTATTTTTTAATTTAAAAAAGAAATTGGTCACAGCTGTGGGATTTGAGCCCTGGTCTACTAGATGTGTGCAAACACATCAGACCACTAAGGCTGGGCTCGTGAGCGTAATAACTTAAGCGTCATTCCGGCTATTTAGAATAGAAGGCAATGCGTGTGTACTTGGGCCGAGACAATGGGCACGGGCGTGCTGGGCCGGCCGACTGCCCATTGGGAGCAGGCTGGAGGCTGTTTTCCATATTTGTTTACTTATTAAATAGTTCTATATTGCTATTTTACATAATTTTTTATCAGTTTATATATGTTCTTAGGTTGTCAAATATCAAGGAGCTGCTTCGGAAATTATGAAAGAATATGGCATGAATAAGAATTGTGCTTAGCGAAACAAATGAGGGGAAGAGCAATAGATATTATGCATAATTAAGCCGGCAAGAAAGAAAATAGGCTCTAATTGCATGGGAAATAAAGAAGTTAGGAATTAAACGGTAATTGCAGATTTTTTGAAGGAGGTGCGGGAATCAATGGCAGGCGTGTAGTGCCCTTATTTATATCTTATGAATAAAAATGATGTGGCATCTTTTTCCTGCATGATCCTCACTAAATTCAGGCCATTCTTTCTTTTGTTGCAACATACAGCGTGACATGTTTTCCTTGTACTTATAATCCTTACTAAATTTGCGCCAAATTTATAACACATTAAACATTATGTTTGTGCATACAGTGCTTGCTAAATTTATGTCAATTGTTTCTACCGTTGTAACCCACGGGCATATATATTGTTTTTTATATTTATATAAATAGAGGTATAATCTTATTGGTCCTCCCATTTCTTATGTCCATGGCATTTCTTCATACTGAGCTAGGCTATTCTACCGATAGTCTGCCCTGAGCCACTTGGCCTCTACCCCATTGGTCCGCGTAACGTTTCACCAATAGAAAAAACAGTGCCCTCCCAACCTATCCGTGCGATCCACCCCAACAAATCAAACCCACCATCTCATTTAGGAGATGAGGCAAAAAATAGTTGACCATGACTGGAATCAAACTTGCAACGTCCACTGTTTTTTGTGTTGATCGTGTTAGCCCGCAAAAAAAGTATTGATTTTTTAAAACTAAAGTTAAATTTGGTGGTTGTTTGTGTCCTTCACATACTGGTACTAAACTATTACGATGTAAAATCCGGATAACACGAACACAAGGTACAAGCATTAGATTGTGCGGATGTGGCCGTGATCTCAAACGCGACCGTTCATTGGTTGTCCATGCAGGCGATGCAATTCTTTATTGGTTCTAAACTTACGTGGAACGTTCGCTGTGTAGTGAACATAATGACCGACAATGATGATAAAGAAAAGAAATGACAACAAGGATGGAGGCAGGATGGAGATACTAGGGGTGATAATTTGTTTCTCCCGTTGCAACGCACGGGACCTTTTGCTAGTATAATACAAGGGAAAGCCTCTACCTCAACTATACAAGACTAGGAGGTGGGCCACAACTCCAATACACGTGCAGTGCAAAATACATACTCAACACTATGGAAATATAGCTATACTAATACATAGCTGAATGTTAAGCTTGGCACTCATCATAGATATACTGATACATAGCAGAATGTTATTTTAATTTCAGCTATACAAGGTTAACGAAAATGTCAAGCTTGCGCAGATGGTGTTGATTGTGGAGGAGCTTGCCCAGGAGTTAGCGGAGCCGTAGGACGAATATCAACACGCCATGGTTGTGTTCTTACATGGTGCTGGCCAAGGCCATAACCATGGCGTTGGCCATGGGTGTGGTTGTGCCGGTGGCTGAGGCGTTGAAGGTGCCTGTAGACATCCCAAGGACGGTCGGTTGCAGTGGGGGTGGCCTGGACGTGGCCGCAATTAGTCCTTTCTCTGAACGTGTTTATAATTATAACTAGATCGGGTTCGCGCTGTGGCGCGAGGGTGTCGGTCAGAACGTTTAAATAAAACATGTAACAATTTATCGGTAAGAGCCCAGGAATAGCATGTGTAGACAACCAATTGTGTTAGAAGCAAAACATAATGGGACTGAAGATGAACATCAGGTTATAAGACAGAATCAAGCTCGGTGCTTTCATACAACCAGAGGTAAAACACAGGACCATACATTACTTTTTACGACAGAAAGATAGGAATTAAAATCTGAAATCTATACATGCCTTGTTCAGAACAAAGTGAAAATAGCAACATACCACCAAGTGGTACCTTCCACTACAAAGACAACAACGGGAATCTAAAGGCAGATATCGAGGTTGAAACAAGCAAACCATCAAACAATTGTAACGATGAATTAAAGGTGACCGTCACAGGAGACTTGCTGCCCAGACATGTCTTGTGATGGTAAATTGCAGGGGCAGCTTTAGAGCTTGCAACATGAGGGCAAAAAATGTGGGAATAGGGAATCACCATTAGATAGCCATCATCCTGTAGAGGAAAGTCAAGGATAAAATAATTGTTTTATAAAAGGATATGCAGGCAAGAGTACTGCTGCTGTAAAACTACTGAAACTACTCCATAGAATTAACAGAATTAAGATGATCTCCTCGACTAGTTCAAGCAATACTAGAGTAGTTCAAGATACTGAATCTTGGTGCAGCACTAAGCATGAGATACAATGCTCCACAAAATTAACACAATCAAGAAAGTATAAAACCAAGTTAACAATCTAACAAGGCAAGTTTCAGTACCGCACCAAGTCAAAATCTACTGCAATCTTGTAACGCCCCGGATGTAACTTTCCCTATTTGTACTCCAACTCTTGCCGTTTCCGGCGTTAAGTTATATTTATTTTCTCGGGTTCGGGTTTTTGTCCCCGTGTGTTGTTATCGTTGTCATGCATCTCATATCATGTCATCATGTGCATTGCATTTGCATACGTGTTCGTCTCATGCATTCGAGCATTTTCTCCGTTGTTCGTTTTGCATTCCGGCGCTTCGTTCTCCTCCGGTGGTCATTTCTAGTTTTCTTTCGTGTGTGGGGATTAAACATTTCCGGATTGAACCTAGACTTGCCAAGCGGCCTTGGTTTACTATCGGTAGATCGCCTGTCAAGTTTCGTATCATTTGAACTTCGTTTGATACTCCAACGGTTAACCGAGGGACCGAAAAGGCCTCGTGTGTGTTTCAGCCCAACACCCCTCCAATTTGGCACAAAACCCACCAAACTCTCCTCCATCACCTAGAGCGTTCGATCACGATCGCGTGGCCGAAAACCGCACCTCATTTGGACTCTCCTAGCTCCCCCTATGCCTATATATACACCCCCCCTCCAAAAATTTACGGTGCAATCCACCCCTAACCCTAGTCTCTCCTTCCTCCGCGCGCCGGACACGTCCGCCCGGCGCCGGACACGTCCGCCGCCGCCCCTCGCCCTCTCCCGACGCGCCACGTGGCAGCCGCCTCACTCCACCGCCGCCGGCCCGCCCGGCCCAAGCGAGGCCCCCGCGGGCCCGAGCTCCGCGCCGCCCGACCCGGCCGCCTTCTCCGACGCCGGCCGCCGCCCCGCCGCCACTCGCCGCCTCCTCCGCCTCGCCCAACGACGCCGACCGCCACCTCGCCGCGACCACCGCCGCCTCCACGCCGCCCGACGCGCTCCAGCGCCGCGAGCCGTCGCGCGCCACCGGCCGGCTCCGCCGCCCTCTCCGGCCTCCTCCTCTCCTACCCTGGCGACCCCCCTCCATCTCCGGCCACCACCGCCATCGCCGGCCGACGAACCTCGAACGGCGCGCTCGGTGAACAGTAATTTCAGATCTGAGATCTGAAATTTTGAGGGTTGACTTTCTCCTCCGAACCCTAATTTTTTATGCAATCTTTGACCGGCATATCTCCGCATCCGTAGCTCCGTTTTGGACATATAGCATATCAAAATGTTCATCTCAGAGAGTACATCATTTCATTCCATTGCATCATTTTCATTTGAGCTCATCTTGATGCCCGAAATGCTGTTAGAAGAGGGCTTCGTGAGTTAATTGTCAGATCTGCTAATTCATCTTAGACTTTTGTCATTTTTGCCATGATTGTTGTGTGCATGATATGCCTGTGAGTCCTTCATATGTTTTGTTAAGCATCTTGTTATATTTCTAGCGGTGTAACCCATGCATTTTTGTGATGTGTGTGGTGACTTGTGCAAGCTTGCCAAGTGAGGCACCCGGTAATTCTGTTTTCAGGGACTTAGTGATTTCACTAAGTCCTGGGATTATTTAGTTCATGATGCCATATGTTCTTGTTGTTTCCTAGTGATCCGTGCCTCTTTTTAGGATGATCAGTAAGGGAGTTTTGTTAATATTGTTATGCTCTATCCGTCCATGTCTTTGTTTGAAATTATGGAGCACCCTAGCTTGAGCCAATCGAGCTCTACTTTTGCTTCGTGGTGAATCTGGGCAGATCGTCAACTTGTTTGCGATTTTGCCGATGTTATTGTAGTTGATCCGTGCATGCTATGCCATTGTTCTTGCCATGTCTAGCTTGTATTTTGTGCCTTCTTTATGGGTGAATGCTTTTATTGCCATGACTTGCACCGTGGTGAGTGCATCGAGCTCGTAAACATGCCTTCGTGAGTTATGTTTCAGCATGTCCCAGTTTTTCACTAAGTCTGAAACTGATTATGTTTTTGCTATGTTCGTGTGCTTGTTAGTATATTTTGTGATCCCTTTTGGCTCAAGGTCACTAAGGGACTTTTGTTAAGCTTGTTGAGTAGCTCCATGCCATATCTTTCTTTGTCATGTTCAGGTCCTGTAGCATGTTGTTTTGTTGCTCCGAAGAGGGCTATATGATCTGAAATTTCAGACAAGTGTTAATTTCACTAAGTCTGAAATCTGTTTTGCATTTGTGTTTTTGCCATGCTTGTTTGAACCTCATAATGGATGAATTGGCCGTAGCTCAGTGCTAGACTTTTGTTAAGCATCTTGTGTGCATCCCTGCGATGTATTTTGTTGTCATGTTTGGATGCTGTAGCATGTTCATCTCATTGCATTTAGATGCCTACTTGATGTAAATCGCAGACCGGTGTCATTTTTGAATCGCTTGCCATTTCCAAACCGTAACTCCGATTCCGGCGTTCTTTATATCGTTTTCAAGCGATTTCATCTCATCTTTCCAGTGGCACCCTTGGAATCCCAAGTTGAGGCCAGGTTCATGCATTTCCTGTCATATCTTGCATTTTGCATCCCGCATCGCATCCCGCATAGCATATCGTCATTTCATCATATTGCTTGGTCTTGCACGTGGTTGATTGTATCCTTGTTGCTTATTTGTCTTGTTTGGGTAGAGCCGGGAGACGAGTTCACTAACGAGGAGCCCGTTGAGTCTTGAGGATCCAGTCAACTCTGACGACTGTGCAGGCAAGATGATCATACCCTCGAAATCACTACTATCTTTGTTATGCTAGTTTGCTCGCTCTTTGCTATGCCAATGCTACGATGCCTACCATTTGCTTGTCAGCCTCCCAATTGCCATGTCAAACCTCTAACTCACCTTGTCCTATGAAACCGTTGATTGGCTATGTTACCGCTTTGCTCAGCCCCTCTTATAGCGTTGCTAGTTGCAGGTGAAGATTGGAGGCCGTTCCTTGTTGGAACACTTATTTACTTGTTGTGATATCATTATATTGCTATGTTATCTTAATGCATCTATATACTTGGTAAAGGGTGGAAGGCTCGGCCTCTCGCCTAGTGTTTTGTTCCACTCTTGTCGCCCTAGTTTCCGTCATATCGGTGTTATGTTCCCGGGTTTTGCGTTCCTTACGCGGTTGGGTTATAATGGGAACCCCTTGATAGTTCGCCTTGATTAAAGCTTTTCCAGCAATGCCCAACATTGGTCTTACCATTTTCCACCTAGCCTTTTCTTTCCCTTGGGTTCTGCAGACTCAAGGGTCATCTTATTTTAACCCCCCCGGGCCAGTGCTCCTCTGAGTGTTGGTCCAAACTAGAGCCCCTTGCAGCGCCACCTCGGGGAAACTCGAGGGCTGGTTTTAGTTGTACGGATTGCTTATCTGAGTGTGCCCTAAGAAAGAGATATGTGCAGCTCCTATCGGGATTTGTCGGCACATTCGGGCAGTGTTGCTGGTCTTGTTTTAACCTGTCGAAGTGTCTTGAGTTACCGAGATACCGAGTCTGATCGGAACATCTTGTGAGGAGGTCTATTCCTTCGTTGACCGTGAGAGCTTGTCATGGGCTAAGTTGGGACTCCCGTGCAGGGATTGAACTTTCGAAAGTCGTGCCCGCGGTTATTGGCAGATGGGAATTTGTTAATGTTCGGTTGTAGATAACTTGAACCTTAATTAATTAAAATGAATCAACTGAGTGTGTTGCCGTGATGGCCTCTTCTCGGCGGAGTCCAGGGAGTGGACACGGTATTGGAGTAATGTTTGCGCAGGTTGTTCTCTAGTTTCTCGCTCGCGCTTTGCCTCCTCTTCTCGCTCTCCTTTGCGAATAAGTTAGCCACCATACTTGCTAGTCGCTTGCTGCAGCTCCACTCATATAATACCTTGCCATACCTATAAGCTTAAATAGTCTTGATCGTGAGGATGTGAGATTGCTGAGTCCCTGTGGCTCACATATACTATAACTCCAGATGTAGGTCCAGGTGTTTCCGCTCCAGGTGATGAGTACGAGCTCAAGTGGGAGTTCGACGAGGACTCTCAGCGTTACTATGTCTCTTTTCCTGATGATCAGTAGTGGTGCCTAGTTGGGGTTTGATCGGGACCATGTCGCTTGTTGGGTTATTTTCTATTTTGGCGCCGTAGTCGGGCCATGAGTGTTTGGATGATGTATGTTATTTATGTACTCTGATGTGACGTGGCGAGTGTAAGCCAACTATGTATCCCCCTTTTATTCTATATGTTACATGGGATGTTGTGATGATTGCCTAACTTGCGACATTGCTTTCAATGCGGTTATGTCTCTAAGTCGTGCCTCGACACGTGGGAGCTATAGCCGCATCGAGGGCGTTACAAGTTGGTAATCAGAGCCTTCCCCGACCTTAGGAGCCCCATTGCTTGATCGTTTTTAGTGGCCGAGTTGTGTCTAGAAAAAAATGTTTTGAGTCTTTAGGAATTATATATCGGAGAGTTTAGGAATTCTTTTTACTTCCCAGTCTCCTCATCGCTCTGGTAAGGCATCCTGACGTAGAGTTTTGAATCTTCTCTCCTCAAATTTCACTAAAAAAATTAGGATCACGCGAGTATCTTGGAATCGTTCCGATGGTTTTATGATGAGAACATTGTCTTGGTGCCTCCTGTCAGGGGTTTAGTGGAAGTGTCCCAGGGAGTTGATCTCTGAGGTGTTGTCATCATAATTTTATCGTTGCAATTCTAGAATACTTAAGATATTTTCGCCGACATCGAAAATCTCTTTTATGTAGTTCGTTGGTGAGATAACCTCGACGCCACCCAGTACTGGGGCGGGAGTTCGAGAGTATCGCCATAACTTGTATAATGGATGCTTTTCGAAGGATGAGGTAGATGGTTTCCGAAGGTTTCTTGGTTATGTGTTGAAGGATGGATACAGCTGGATGTAGGATTTGCTAGTTTGGGTGAGAGATTATGCTTCCCCTGTATCCCCAACACCTGATTGCATAACCGGAAAGGTTCGGGAGTTTCATAGGTGGGAATTCTAGTAGCTCTAGTTCTTCTTCCACGAATATTGGTTTGAGATTAGGATTTCTTACCGATTATTCGTTCTTGATCCGTACCTTGTTGGTTTATTTCTCTACCTTAATTCTACGTGGCTTCTCAATTTATGGATATGTGACCATTTCAAGAGGAATGCATTCGTTCATTTTGTTCGGATGTGAAGACTATATGTTGCAATTTTCATTCCGTTGGATTCAGCTTCAATATTTATCTGTCAATGTGCTAATGATGGTCAACCTCTTCAGGATGGCTCCTCCAACGCGCACGACTCCGAATCCTGATCCGTCACCGCCTCCACCTCCTCCAGAGGCATGGCAAGCTATGATGGCCGCAACCAATGCAAACACACAGCTGATCATGCAAATTCTTCAAGAGCGCAATCAAGGCAGTCAAGCGAATTAAGGCAGCAATCAGAGTCACTTTGCTACACTCAACCAGTTCCTTGCTAACGGGCCAAAGACTTTCAGCAATTGTGTTGAGGCAACCGATGCTGACGATTGGCTTGTGGATCTGTGCAAGCATTTCGAGTGCAGTAACGTCAGGCCTGAGGACTTTGTCAAGTTCGCTTCCTTCCAACTCAAAGATCAAGCTGCAGAATGGTTCCAGCAGTACAAGGATTCCAGAGGTGGACGTGTTATCACTTGGGATGATTTCTGTCGAGATTTCCGAGCTCATCATATTCCCCAGAGCGTGGTTGAAAGCAAGCGTGAGGAATTCCGCAATCTAAAGCAAGGCTCTTTGTCTGTCTATGACTACAACAAGTTGTTCCAGAAGCTCGCCCGCTTTGCCAAGCAGGACGTGCCTGATGAGAAGAGCATGATATATCAGTTCAGGGGTGGTCTCAGAGAAGATATTCAGCTCGCTCTTGTCCTCTTTGAGCCCTTGAGATACGATGAGTTCTACAACATGGCACTGAAGCAAGAGGCTGCTCAGTTGAGGTGTGATGCTTCCAGGAAGCGAGTCAGAGATGTTACTCCTTCTTCCTCTACTCAAGTGGCCAAGCAGCAGAAGTTTTGGCTTCCTCCTCCTCCGTTCCGTCAGCCGTATCAGTAGAAGAGCAAAGGTGGCAGTGGTTCTTCCCACCCACCCAACCCTGGCTTTCAGAACAAGACTTCGTCTCAAGCTCCAAGATCAAGTGCTCCGTATCACCGTCCGCTTTCAGAGGTCACGTGCAACAAGTGCCAACAGAAGGGTCACTATGCCAACAAGTGTTTCAACCAGAGGCGTCTTCCTCCTCCTCCTCCTGTCAGATCGGCAAGTACAGCTGTGGTCAAGCATAACCCCAAGCATGCCAAGGTCAGTATGATGAATGCAGCTCAGGCAGAGGACTCGTCAGATGTGATCATGGGTAACCTTCCTGTTAATGATATTCCTGCAAAAGTTCTTTTTGACACGGGTGCATCGCATTGTTTCATCTCGAGACCTTTTGCATCTAAGCATGATTTTGTTACTCAAGTGTTGCCGAAGCCGTTGGCTATCATCTCTCCAGCCCGTCAAATGACATCTCGAGTATGCGTTCTGGATGTTACTATCACTTTGGGTGACTATAAGTTCTTGTCCTCTCCAAATGTTCTTGGTGACTCGGAATTTGATCTTATTCTCGGAATGGATTGGCTTTCTAAGCACAAGGCTCAGCTTGATTGTGCAGCCAGGCAGATTCAATTAACTCATTCGTCTGAGGATGTAAGTGTCTTTGCCGCTCGGGATAATACCATCCGTCTGTTTTCTCTCAATGAGAAGGGTGAATTGGATGCCATCTCTCAAATTCCAGTCGTTTGCGAATATCAAGACGTCTTTCCAGAAGAGCTCCCAGGAATGCCTCCGCACCGGCCAGTTGAATTCGTTATTGAACTTGAGCCTGGCACGGAACCTGTGTGCAAATGTCCTTACAAGCTCGGACCTGAAGAGTTGAAAGAGCTGAAGAAGCAACTCGATATGCAAGAGAAAATGGGTCTCATCCGGCCTAGTTCTTCTCCATGGGGTTGTGGTGTTCTTTTTGTGAAGAAGAAGGATGGAACGGACCGACTTTGTGTTGATTACCGTCCAGTGAACAAGAAGACCATCAAGAACAAATACCCACTTCCCAACATCAATGAGCTGTTCGAACAACTCAAAGGTGCTCACGTATTCTCCAAGCTTGATCTCCGTATGGGTTACCACCAGATTCGCATTCGTGAAGAAGATATTCCCAAGACAGCATTCAGAACAAGCTTTGGTTCATATGAATACACTGTCATGTCTTTTGGCCTCGCCAACGCTCCTCCGACGTTCTCTCGCATGATGAACTTCATCTTCAATGCCTACACCAATGACTTCGTTTTGGTCTATCTCGACGACATTCTGGTTTTCTCCAAGAACAAGGAAGATCATGCCAAGCATTTGCGTTTGGTTCTTGATAAGCTCAGGGAACATTAGTTCTACGCCAAGTTCTCCAAGTGTGAATTTTGGCTTGATGAGGTTCTTTATCTTTGTCATATCATCTCTGCCAAGGGCATTGCCGTGAATCCTGAGAAGGTGTCTGCAATTGTGAATTAGGAACCTCCTCAGAACGTGAAGCAACTCCGCAGTTTTCTCGGTCTCGCAAGCTATTGCCGAAGATTCGTTGAAAACTTTTCTAAGATCGCGAAGCCTCTCTCAAATCTTCTTCAGAAGCACGTCAAGTACGTTTGGTCTCCGGAGTGTGATATTGCTTTCAACACTTTGAAAGAGAAATTGATCACTGCTCTAGTTCTGACTCCACCTGATGAATCCAAGCCGTACGAGGTCTTTTGTGATGCCTCTCTCCAAGGTCTTGGCGCAGTATTGATGCAAGAGAAGAAAGTTGTTGCTTATACATCTCGCCAGTTGAAGCCTAATGAGAAGAACTACCCCACTCATGATCTCGAGTTGGCGGCAGTTGTGCATGCTCTTTTGACTTGGAGACATCTTCTATTGGGAAGAAAAGTGGACATTTTCACTGATCACAAGAGTCTCAAGTACATCTTCACTCAGCCTAATCTCAACCTCAGGCAAACTCGATGGGTCGAAATGATTCAAGAGTATAATCCGAGTATTGAGTATACTCCAGGCAAGGCCAATGTGATTACTGACGCTTTAAGCAGAAAGGCTTACTGCAACAGTCTGATTCTTAAGCCTTATCAACCCGAGCTTTGTGAAGCTTTCCGCAAACTTAATCTGCAAGTTGTTCCTCAAGGTTTCCTCGCCAACCTTCAAGTCTCTCCTACCTTAGAAGACCAGATTCGCCAAGCCCAGCTTCTTGATGCTATGGTGAAAAAGGTGAAGATTGGGATTGCCAAGAGTCAGTCCAAGTACAAGTGCTACCACCTTGATGACAAGGACACTCTCTTCTTCGAGGATCATATTGTTGTGCCCAAAGGTGACCTCCGTAAAGTGATCATGAACGAGGCTCACAATTCTCTCCTCTCCATCCACCCTGGGAGAACGAAGATGTATCAGGACCTCAAGCAAGCTTATTGGTGGACTCGAATGAAGCGCAAGATCGCTCAATTCGTGAATGAATGTGATGTCTGCAGAAGAGTGAAGGCAGAACACCAAAGGCCAGCAGGTCTCCTCCAACCTCTTGCCATTCCAGAATGGAAGTTTGACCATATTGAAATGGACTTCGTGACTGGGTTTCCAAAGTCCAAGCATGGCAATGATGCTATATTTGTTGTCATCGACAAACTCACCAAAATGGCTCACTTTCTGCCTATCAAAGAGTCGATCACTGCAGCTCAATTGGCGGAACTCTACACCTCTCGTATTGTCTCTCTGCACGGTATTCCTCAAGTGATCTCTTCAGACCATGGCAGCATCTTTACCTCGAAGTTTTGGGATTCTTTTCAGAAGGCCATGGGCACCAACATCCGCTTCAGCACAGCTTTCCATCCTCAAACAAGCGGTCAAGTCGAGCGTGTCAACCAGATTCTTGAAGATATGCTCAGGGCTTGTGTGATCTCCTTCGGCATGAAGTGGGAGGATTGTCTTCCTTATGCTGAATTCTCCTACAACAACAGTTATCAAGCAAGTTCGGGCAAGGCCCCTTTTGAAATTCTGTATGGCAGAAGTGTCGTACCCCTCTCAACTGGTCTGAAACCGGTGAACGTCAGCTTTTGGGTAATGACTTAATCACAGAAGCAGAAGAAATGTGCAAAGTCATTCGTGATAACCTCAAAGCAGCCCAATCCCGCCAGAAGAGCTACTATGATAGTAAGCACCGTGATTTGGCTTTCGAGATCGGAGATCATGTTTACCTCCGTGTCTCTCCTATGAAAGGTACTCGTCGCTTCGGTATCAAAGGGAAGCTTGCCCCTAGATACGTGGGACCTTTCAAGATTGTCAGCAAGAGAGGCGACCTCGCCTATCAACTCGAGCTTCCTTCAAACTTTGCAAATGTTCATGACGTGTTCCATGTCTCTCAGCTTCGAAAGTGCTTCAGGACTCCTGACCGCACCGTCAACTTCGAGGACATTGAGCTCCAAGAAGATCTCTCGTATCGTGAGCACCCAGTTGCTATTCTTAAAGAGACTGAACGCAAGACTCGCAACAAGTCAATCAAATTTCTCAAAGTCAAGTGGTCACACCATTCCGACCGTGAAGCTACCTGGGAACGCGAGGATCACCTCCGTTCTGAGTACCCGGCGTTCTTTCAGTCCTAGATCTCGGGACGAGATCCTTTCGTAGTGGTGGAGTGTTGTAACGCCCCGGATGTAACTTTCCCTATTTGTACTCCAACTCTTGCCGTTTCCGGCGTTAAGTTATATTTATTTTCTCGGGTTCGGGTTTTTGTCTCCGTGTGTTGTTGTCGTTGTCATGCATCTCATATCATGTCATCATGTGCATTGCATTTGCATACGTGTTCGTCTCATGCATTCGAGCATTTTCCCCGTTGTTCGTTTTGCATTCCGGCGCTTCGTTCTCCTCCGATGGTCATTTCTAGTTTTCTTTCGTGTGTGGGGATTAAACATTTCCGGATTGGACCGAGACTTGCCAAGCGGCCTTGGTTTACTACCGGTAGACCGCCTGTCAAGTTTCGTATCATTTGGACTTCGTTTGATACTCCAACGGTTAACCGAGGGACCAAAAAGGCCTCGTGTGTGTTGCAGCCCAACACCCCTCCAATTTGGCCCAATACCCACCAAACTCTTCTCCATCACCTAGAGCGTTCGATCATGATCGCGTGGCCGAAAACCGCACCTCATTTGGACTCTCCTAGCTCCCCTATGCCTATATATACACCCCCTCCAAAAATTCGCGGTGCAATCCACCCCTAACCCTAGTCTCTCCTTCCTCCGCGCGCCGGACACGTCCGCCCGGCGCCAGACACGTCCGCCGCCGCCCCTGGCCCTCTCCTGCCGCGCCATGTGGCAGCCGCCTCACTCCACCGCCGCCGGCCCGCCCGGCCCAGGCGAGGCCCCCGCGGGCCCGAGCTCCGCGCCGCCCGACCCGGCCTCCTTCTCCGATGCCGGCCGCCGCCCCGCCGCCGCTCGCCGCCTCCTCCACCTCGCCCGATGACGCCGGCCGCCACCTCGCCGCGACCACCGCCGCCTCCACGCCGCCCGACGCGCTCCGGCGCCGCGAGCCGCCGCGCGCCACCGGGCGGCTCCGCCGCCCTCTCCGGCCTCCTCCTCTCCTACCCCGGCGACCCCCCTCCATCTCCGGCCACCACCGCCATCGCCGGCCGACGAACCTGGAATGGCGCGCTCGGTGAACAGTAATTTCAGATCTGAGATCTGAAATTTTGAGGGTTGACTTTCTCCTCCAAACCCTAATTTTTTATGCAATCTTTGACCGGCCGTATCTCCGCATCCATAGCTTCGTTTTGGACATATAGCATATCAAAATGTTCATCTCAGAGAGTACATCATTTCATTCCATTGCATCATTTTCATTTGAGCTCATCTTGATGCCCGAAATGTTGTTAGAAGAGGGCTTCGTGAGTTAATTGTCAGATCTGCTAGTTCATCTTAGACTTTTGTCATTTTTGCCATGATTGTTGTGTGCATGATATGCCTATGAGTCCTTCATATGTTTTGTTAAGCATCTTGTTATATTTCCAGCGGTGTAACCCATGCATTTTTGTGATGTGTGTGGTGACTTGTGCAAGCTTGCAAAGTGAGGCACCCGGTAATTCTGTTTTCAGGGACTTAGTGATTTCACTAAGTCCTGGGATTATTTAGTTCATGATGCCATATGTTCTTGTTGTTTCCTAGTGATCCGTGCCTCTTTTTAGGATTATCAGTAAGGGAGTTTTGTTAATATTGTTATGCTCTAACCGTCCATGTCTTTGTTTGAAATTATGGAGCACCCTAGCTTGAGCCAATCGAGCTCTACTTTTGCTTCGTGGTGAATCTGGGCAGATCGTCAACTTGTTTGCGATTTTGCCGATGTTATTGTAGTTGATCCGTGCATGCTATGACATTGTTCTTGCCATGTCTAGCTTGTATTTTGTGCCTTCTTTATGGGTGAATGCTTTTCTTGCCATGACTTGCACCGTGGTGAGTGCATCGAGCTCGTAAACATGCCTTCGTGAGTTATGTTTCAGCATGTACCAGTTTTTCACTAAGTCTGAAACTTATTATGTTTTTGCTATGTTCGTGTGCTTGTTAGTATATTTTGTGATCCCTTTTGGCTCAAGGTCACTAAGGGACTTTTGTTAAGCTTGTTGAGTAGCTCCATGCCATGTCTTTCTTTGTCATGTTCAGGTCCTGTAGCATGTTGTTTTGTTGCTCCGAAGAGGGCTATATGATCTGAAATTTCAGACAAGTGTTAATTTCACCAAGTCTGAAATCTGTTTTGCATTTGCGTTTTTGCCATGCTTGTTTGAACCTCATAATGGATGAATTGGCCGTAGCTCAGTGCTAGACTTTTGTTAAGCATCTTGTGTGCATCCCTTCCATGTATTTTGTTGTCATGTTTGGGTGCTGTAGCATGTTCATCTCATTGCATTTAGATGCCTACTTGCTGTAAATCGCAGACCAGTGTCATTTTTGAATCGCTTGCCATTTCCAAACCGTAACTCCGATTCCGGTGTTCTTTATATTGTTTTCAAGCGATTTCATCTCATCTTTCCAGTGGCACCCTTGGAATTCCAAGTTGAGGCCAGGTTCATGCATTTCCTGTCATATCTTGCATTTTGCATCCCGCATAGCATATCGTCATTTCATCATATTGCTTGGTCTTGCACGTGGTTGATTGTATCCTTGTTGCTTGTTTGTCTTGTTTGGGTAGAGCCGGGAGACGAGTTCGCTAATGAGTAGCCCGTTGAGTTTGCTCTTGAGGATCCAGTCAACTCTGACGACTGTGCAGGCAAGATGATCATACCCTCGAAATCACTACTATCTTTGTTATGCTAGTTTGCTCGCTCTTTGCTATGCCAATGCTACGATGCCTACCATTTTCTTGTCATCCTCCCAATTGCCATGTCAAACCTCTAACCCACCTTGTCCTAGCAAACCGTTGATTGGCTATGTTACCGCTTTGCTCAGCCCCTCTTATAGCGTTGCTAGTTGCAGGTGAAGATTGGAGGTCGTTCCTTGTTGGAACATTTATTTACTTGTTGGGATATCATTATATTGCTATGTTATCTTAATGCATCTATATACTTGGTAAAGGGTGGAAGGCTCGGCCTCTCGCCTAGTGTTTTGTTCCACTCTTGCCGCCCTAGTTTCCGTCATATCGGTGTTATGTTCCCGGATTTTGCGTTCCTTACGCGGTTGGGTTATAATGGGAACCCCTTGATAGTTCGCCTTGATTAAAGCTTTTCCAGCAATGCCCAACATTGGTCTTACCATTTGCCACCTAGCCTTTTCTTTCCCTTGGGTTCTGTAGACTCAAGGGTCATCTTATTTTAACCCCCCCCCCCGGGCCAGTGCTCCTCTGAGTGTTGGTCCAAACTAGAGCCCCTTGCATCGCCACCTCGGGGAAACTCGAGGGCTGGTTTTAGTTGTACGGATTGCTTATCTGAGTGTGCCCTGAGAAAGATATGTGTGCAGCTCCTATCGGGATTTGTCGGCACATTCAGGCGGTGTTGCTGGTCTTGTTTTAACCTGTCGAAGTGTCTTGAGTTACCGAGATACCGAGTCTGATCGGAACGTCTTGGGAGGAGGTCTATTCCTTCGTTGACCGTGAGAGCTTGTCATGGGCTAAGTTGGGACTCCCCTGCAGGGATTGAACTTTCGAAAGCCGTGCCCACGGTTATGGGCAGATGGGAATTTGTTAATGTCCGGTTGTAGATAACTTGAACCTTAATTAATTAAAATGAATCAACTGAGTGTGTTGCCGTGATGGCCTCTTCTCGGCGGAGTCCGGGGAGTGGACACGGTATTGGAGTAATGTTTGTGCAGGTTGTTCTCTAGTTTCTCGCTCGCGCTTTGCCTCCTCTTCTCGCTCTCCTTTGCGAATAAGTTAGCCACCATACTTGCTAGTCACTTGCTGCAGCTCCACTCATATAATACCTTGCCATACCTATAAGCTTAAATAGTCTTGATCGCGAGGGTGTGAGATTGTTGAGTCCCTGTGGCTCACATATACTATAACTCCAGATGCAAGTCCAGGTGTTTCCGCTCCAGGTGACGAGTACAAGCTCAAGTGGGAGTTCGACGAGGACTCTCAGCGTTACTATGTCTCTTTTCCTGATGATCAGTAGTGGTGCCTAGTTGGGGTTTGATCGGGACTGTGTCGCTTCTTGGGTTATTTTCTATTTTGGCGCCGTAGTCGGGCCATGAGTGTTTGGATGATGTATGTTATTTATGTACTCTAATGTGACGTGGCGTGTGTAAGCCAACTATGTATCCCCCTTTTATTCTATATGTTACATGGGATGTTGTGATGATTGCCTAACTTGCGACATTGCTTTCAATGCGGTTATGTCTCTAAGTCGTGCCTCGACACGTGGGAGCTATAGCCGCATCGAGGGCGTTACAAATCTTTAAGCTACTGAATATTCCAAAACAGTGAAGTGAAGTTCCACTTTAAGCTACTGCAATCTTTCTCTTAAATCTACTCATGCATATGTGGAACTTAGCAGTATTCATTTAAGAATGGAGTAAATTAACTTGGCAGTATGCAAACTTTGAGTAAGTTGACTTGGCATTATATTAAATTCCACTGCAGTCTTTAAACTACTGTAACCAGTCGGAAATCTACTGGAAACCCCCCAAAAAAGTTCATCTTTTGTACTGAGTACCTTGCGGATGGCGTCGCAGCCGGCGAGGACCTCCTCGATCTGCATGCACTTCCTCGCCGGCTTATTCTTGTCATCCTCGCTGGCTTCCTCGAGCTTGGTCTTGGCCTTGCTGGCGGCACCGGGCTTGGACTTGGGCTCCCACTTCCACTTGTGATCAAAGCTGACGTCGTTGGGGGGAGGCGAGCTCCGCCTCCCACTTGAGAGCCTGGTCCCGCCGTGCGGCTTCTCCTCGGCCGTCCACTTCACCTTGCAGCTCCCCGGGGAGGCGGCGGCGTAGGTATACTTGCGGCGAGCCGGCTGTGCGCCTTGGTGCAAAGGTGCCGGTCCAAACGTTGTAATTAAGCAGGTAATGGTGAAGTTAGTAGGAAGGTTTGAGAAACTATTTACATCTAAAAAATCAAAGTAACCATCCATGATAGATGAGTTTACTATATCACAAACAGCAAAATAAACCCAATGCAAGGTAAGCAAGGCATAGTCAATCCACAGGATAATTGATTTGCATGATCACGACAAAAGCAGTAAGAGAATTGGCAGTGAACTGGACACTAAAACTGAACATTTTTGTGATATTCTAAAAACCAATGGTTTCCTCTTCAGCTCCCTCTGGAACCTATAACAACACCAAAGCATAGCACTTTCACAGACAGATGCCTTCGCCTACTTCAAAAGATAGCATAGAAAAACCATATAAATTAGGGATTGGTTCATAGCAGGACACTTCTGCTATGCCATAAAGAAACATATAAATCAGTGATCCATATAAATTAGGTGGCAAATGAGTAAGAGTTGTATCCCTCTGTTCAAAAGATAGCATCATACACCAAAGGCAAATCATAGCAGTAGTCCAAGATAACTTATTCATATGGTTCTTCAATGGCATACAATGGTGCAAACCATATAAATTAGGCGTCAAATGAGTAAGAATAGTAGACCTTTGTTCAAATGCAAACGATTAAGCAGAAGGATTTAGCAAGTGCGGCAGGGCATAAAGTTCGGTACAAAGCAAAAGCATTTAGCCTGATTATTAAGAGCAACAGAGCATATAGTTCTGTGCTAAAGAGTTTCAGAAGCAAGCATAGTGGCAGTGAGGTCAATATTGAGTAACCAAACCACATACAGGGCCAACCCAAAATGGTCCAAGTACCCTATTTTCCACACATCTTAGATAGCAAACCACATAAAGCTTGATGCACTATTATCTTTGACTCAATCAGACCCAAAATAAAGTATTGATTAGATCTTAGATAGTAACTTGGGCATTGATCACAGCTTAGATAATAACTTTGGTAAACAGCCTTTTTTAAAAGCAATAGTGTAGGCTGGTTTTTTAAATCTTTCGGCCATTGATTAGATGCAATAGTCTAGACTGGTTTTCTAAATCACCTCTGTTCCATATTAAGTGTCGCTAATTTAGTACTAAATCAACGCCACTTAAGATGGAATGGAGGGAGTAGCTTTTATCACATCTTCACCAATTTCCTGGTGCCATTCTTATTCTATAGCACCAAGTCAAATGTTGATCCTTATTTGTATAATATGCCCATCCATATTAGAAGGGCTACATTCTACTAATTCAGTTAGGCTCTAACCATCCAAATTTTAGTAATCAGTGTTATTGACTTTCTTATGTCGTGTCCTGTGCTCCTAAAAGACGACATGCAATCAGAGATGAGTACTATGCATGTGAGGGCAACAATTTCACCATACGGGGCTACATCCATGCGCCAACTAAGTTATGCACTTCTTCACTTTCACCTAGACTACAGAAAAAATGGGCAGATCCACCTGGCACTATCGCTATTAGAATTAAAAGAACGTTTCTCTGGTACCGTTGTTCTGCATGCCAAGTTTAGCAAAACTTATTTGTCTAATGGATACATAATAACATGTTTGTTTATCTAACTAATGCCATATGAATAACCGACAGTTTTAAAATCGACTTTGTATTTTAATTCATACAACATACAGTCAATCAGGCAACATCCTAAATTTATTTTGCACATAGGAAGATCGGAAGAAGAAGAGGAAAGAGGGAACGGAGAAATCAAAATTCAAGGAACAAAGAACCAGAAAGCAGCCACAGTAGCCTGAGAAAAAAATCCTCCTTTCAGCAAGAAGAAACAAAAGAAGGAACATGAGATCCACTTCCCATAAATATCCGGACCTCTTGGATTCTTTTTTTCTTGGCTTATCAAAATAGAGTATACTAATTCAGAAACATATGTATAACAGATAGTATTACACAATGCAACGGGCAAACCTTTCCTAAAAATTAGACATGCACAAACATTGGGTTCGAAAGAAACTGCAAGATTTGGGATTTGTGTGCAAACCGAAAAAAGGAAACTTGAGACCCACAGCAAGATTTTCTTTTTATGTATATGCAAGGCTCGTCCTATCTATTAGTTTCTTCTTCTGAATCCCCAACTATCAAGTGCTTTCTTTGAATAAAAAACACTATAGTGTTCTATGAATCATATTGTGTGATACTAATCAACCAATTAGCTAGAATTAACAATATAAAGAGCCATTGCCATTTTAGTAAGGTAAATACCATCCCTATGACTATGGAAAATAGCATGCACCAAAGTGAACATCCATGATGAGAATTGTACACGTAATCCCTCCGTTCTGATTTACTCGGCGTGGTTTTAGTTCGAATTTGAACTAAAACCACGACGAGAACTAAAATCACGATGAGTAAATCGGAACGGAGGGAGTACTAAAGAAGGCATTGACTTCCCAATAAAGAAAACAAATTGCTAATACATAAATCAAAAAACTGATCCGACCTTGATCTCTAATTACAACTGCAGCACACATTTCTACCTAGAGATATATTTATTTTGCATATACTCCCTCTGTCCCAAAATAAGTGACTCAACTTTGGGGCGGAGGGAATATAAATCAATTCATAGCCTTTCTAGAACAACTTTAGAGTAATCAGCACCCTTGGTAATATACTAAAACAGGTGCTTCATCACTTGTGACTTATTACTCCACTCCACATTTATATGGCCTTGAAACATTATAAGTAAAATGTCATGTTATAAGGTACTACCGGTCTGTTGTTGAGATAATGGCCATTTTTATAAATTGTTCGACCATCATCACGACGTCGGTATAAGGCAAACCCATGTTCATCAATGATAGTTGAATCTCTTAACTATTTTGGAAAATATTTTGAGCAACAACATTTTTTCATGCAAATGCATTTATCATCCATCTCACTACACTGACCATGCATCATGAATTCAGAAATTGAAACATATCCTAGAGGATCACCTAGTGGATTAGGTATCTCAAAGGGAATAAATGACTCGATACTTTCAACACCGACCTCACCTTTGTCTCATTTACGCCAGACGAGTATATGCATGTGTGGCAAGCCTCGTTTTTTGGAACTCGGCGGTATACAACACTGCAGAAAACATGTTGAAGTTCAGTTAGCGAGAACACCAACCGAAAGAAACATAACAACATAGAATAAAAAGAAATTGTGCATTTGAGTTAAACTAAACAGAACATAGTACCAGGCTTAATTGGGCCAGAAGCTCGCCCAGACTTTATCTAATTTAAGCTTCATATGATAGATCCCAACAACAATATCCACCCGATCAGAAGGCCTCTGCCCTGGCTCTAATCTATCCTTAATCTCATGCCATTTGGGGTCAAGTAAAAGTGGTAAATATTGTTGGGGAACGTTGCAGAAAATTAAAATTTTTCCTACGGTTTCACCAAGATCTATCTATGAGTTCATCTAAGCAACAAGTCAAGGGAGAGAGTTTGCATCTACATACCACTTGTAGATCACGTGCGGAAGCTTGCAAGGTGATGATGTAGTCGTACTCGACGTGATTCGAATCACCGATGACCAAGTGCTGAACGGACAGCACCTCCGCGTTCAACACACGTACGGGACGGGAGACGTCTCCTCCTTCTTGATCCAGCAAGGGGAAGGAGAGGTTGAGGAAGACAGCTCCACCGGCAGCACGACGGCGTGGTGATGGTGGAGAGGCAGTACTCCGACAGGGCTTCGCCAAGCACACAACGGAGGAGGAGAGGTGTTGGGGAGGGGAGGGCTGCGCCTTGGAGGGTGGTACGGCTGCCCTCCCCTCACCCCTCTATTTATATGGGGAAAGGAGAAGGGGGCCGGCCCCCTAGAACCCATCTAGGGGGGGTGCGGCGGCCTAGGGGAGAGGGGAGAGGGTGGCTTGCCCCCCAAGTCAAGGGGGGCGCCCCCTCTAGGGTTCCCCCTCAACCCTAGGCGCATGGGCCCAAGGGAGGGGGTGCGGCCAGCCCACCAGGGGCTGGCTCCCTGCCCCACGCAGCCCATGTGGCCCCCCGGGAGGGGTGGCCCCTCCCGGTGGACCCCCGGAACCCTTCCGGTGGCCCCGGTACAATACCGGTATGACCCCGAAACTTCCCGGTGTCCGTTTGACAACTTCCCATATATAAATCTTTACCTCCGGACCCTTCCGGATCTCCTCGTGACGTCCAGGATCCCATCCGGGACTCCGAACAACATTCGGTAGTCACATACTAGTCTTCCTAATAACCCTAGCGTCACCGAACCTTAAGTGTGTAGACCCTACGGGTTCGGGAGACATGCAGACATGACCGAGACGCTCTCAGTCAATAACCAACAGCGGGATCTGGATACCCATGATGGCTCCCACATGCTCCTCGATGTTGTCATCGGATGAACCACGATGTCGAGGATTCGATCAAACCCTGTATGCAATTCCCTTTGTCAATCGGTACGTTACTTGCCCGAGACTCGATCGTCGGTATCCCAATACCTTGTTCAGTCTCGTTACCGGCAAGTCACTTTACTCGTACCGTAATGCATGATCCCGTGTCCAACACCTTGGTCACATTGAGCTCATTATGATGATGCATTACCGAGTGGGCCCAGAGATACCTCTCCGTCATACGGAGTGACAAATCCCAGTCTCGATCCGTGTCAACCCAACAGATACTTTCGGAGATACCTGTAATGCACCTTTATAGTCACCCAGTTACGTTGTGACGTTTGATACACCCAAGGCACTCTTACGGTATCCGGGAGTTACACGATCTCATGGTCGAAGGAAGAGATACTTGACACTGGCAAAGCTCTAGCAAAACGAACTACACGATCTTTTATGCTATGCTTAGGATTGGGTCTTGTCCATCACATCATTCTCCTAATGATGTGATCCCGTTATCAACGACATCCAATGTCCATAGTCAGGAAACCATGACTATCTGTTGATCACAACGAGCTAGTCAACTAGAGGCTCACCAGGGACATATTGTGGTCTAAGTATTCACACGTGTATTACGATTTCCGGATAATACAGTTATAGCATGAATAAAAGACATTTATCATGAACATTGAAATATAATAATACTTTTATTATTGCCTCTAGGGCATATTTCCAACAGTCTCCCACTTGCACTAGAGTCACCAATCTAGTTACATTGTGATGAATCGAACACCCATAGAGTTCTGGTGTTGATCATGTTTTGCACGCGAGAGAGGTTTAGTCAGCGGATCTGCGACATTCAGATCCGTGTGCACTTTGCAAATCTCTATGTCTCCATCTTGAACATTTTCACGGATGGAGTTGAAACGACGCTTGATGTGCCTGGTCTTCTTGTGAAACCTGGGCTCCTTGGCGAGGGCAATAGCTCCAGTGTTGTCACAGAAGAGTTTGATCGGCCCCGACGCATTGGGTATGACTCCTAGGTCGGTGATGAACTCCTTCACCCAAATCGCTTCATGCGCTGCCTCCGAGGCTGCCATGTACTCCGCTTCACACGTAGATCCCGCCACGACGCTCTGCTTGCAGCTGCACCAGCTTACTGCTCCACCATTCAACATATACACGTATCCGGTTTGTGACTTAGAGTCATCCAGATCTGAGTCGAAGCTAGCGTCGACGTAACCCTTTACGACGAGCTCTTCGTCTCTTCCATAAACGAGAAACATGTCCTTCGTCCTTTTCAGGTACTTCAGGATATTCTTGACCGCTGTCCAGTGTTCCTTGCCGGGATTACTTTGGTATCTTGCTACCAAACTTACGGCAAGGTTTACATCGGGTCTGGTACACAGCATGGCATACATAATAGATCCTATGGCTGAAGCATAGGGGATGACACTCATCTCTTCTTTATCTTTTGCCGTGGTCGGTGACTGAGCCGAGCTCAATCTCACACCTTGTAACATAGGCAAGAACCCCTTCTTGGACTGATCCATTTTGAACCTCTTCAAAATCTTATCAAGGTATGTGCTTTGTGAAAGACCTATGAGGCGTCTCGATCTATCTCTATAGATCTTGATGCCTAATATATAAGCAGCTTCTCCAAGGTCCTTCATTGAAAAACACTTATTCAAGTAGGCCTTAATGCTGTCCAGAAATTCTATATTATTTCCCATCAAGAGTATGTCATCTACATATAATATGAGAAATGCTACAGAGCTCCCACTCACTTTCTTGTAAACGCAGGCTTCTCCATAAGTCTGCATAAACCCAAACGCTTTGATCATCTCATCAAAGCGAATGTTCCAACTCCGAGATGCTTGCACCAGTCCATAAATGGATCGCTGGAGCTTGCATACTTTGTTAGCGTTCCGAGGATCGACAAAACCTTCCGGCTGCATCATATACAGTTCTTCCTTAAGATGCCCGTTAAGGAATGCCGTTTTGACGTCCATTTGCCATATCTCATAATCATAGTATGCGGCAATTGCTAACATGATTCGGACGGACTTCAGCTTCGCTACGGGAGAGAAAGTCTCGTCGTAGTCAATCCCTTGAACTTGTCGATAACCCTTAGCGACAAGTCGAGCCTTATAGATTGTAACATTACCATCCGCGTCCGTCTTCTTCTTAAAGATCCATTTGTTTTCTATCGCTCGCCGATCATCGGGCAAGTCTGTCAAAGTCCATACTTTGTTTTCATACATGGATTCTATCTCGGATTTCATGGCTTCAAGCCATTTGTTGGAATCCGGGCCCGCCATCGCTTCTTCATAGTTCGAAGGTTCATTGTTGTCTAACAACATGATTTCCAGGACAGGGTTGCCGTACCACTCTGGTGCGGAACGTGTCCTAGTGGACCTACGAAGTTCAGCAGTAACTTGATCCGAAGTACCTTGATCATCATCATTGTTTTCCTCTTCAGTTGGTGTGGGCATCACAGGAACGGTTTCCTGCGCTGCGCCACTTTCCCGCTCAAGAGGTAGTACTTCATCGAGTTCTACTTTCCTCCCACTTACTTCTTTCGAGAGAAACTCTTTTTCCAGAAAGCATCCGTTCTTGGCAACAAAGATCTTGCCTTCGGATCTTAAGTAGAAGGTATACCCAACAGTTTCCTTAGGGTATCCTATGAATACGCATTTTTCCGACTTGGGTTCGAGCTTTTCAGGTTGAAGTTTCTTGACATAAGCATCGCATCCCCAAACTTTTAGAAACGACAGCTTAGGTTTCTTTCCAAACCATAATTCATACGGTGTCGTCTCAACGGATTTAGACGGTGCCCTATTTAAAGTGAATGTAGCTGTCTCTAGAGCGTATCCCCAAAATGATAGCGGTAAATCGGTAAGAGACATCATAGACCGCACCATATCCAATAGGGTGCGATTACGACGTTCGGACACACCGTTTCGCTGAGGTGTTCCAGGCGGCGTGAGCTGTGAAACGATTCCACATTTCCTTAAGTGTGTACCAAATTCGTGACTTAAGTATTCTCCTCCACGATCTGATCGTAAGAATTTTATCTTTCGGTCACGTTGATTCTCTACCTCATTCTGAAATTCCTTGAACTTTTCAAAGGTCTCAGACTTGTGTTTCATTAAGTAGACATACCCATATCTACTCAAGTCATCTGTGAGAGTGAGAACATAACGATATCCTCCGCGAGCCTCAACGCTCATTGGACCGCACACATCGGTATGTATGATTTCCAACAAGTTGGTTGCTCGCTCCATTGTTCCGGAGAACGGAGTCTTGGTCATTTTGCCCAAAAGGCATGGTTCGCACGTGTCAAACGATTCATAATCAAGAGACTCTAAAAGTCCATCGGCATGGAGCTTCTTCATGCGCTTGACACCAATGTGACCAAGGCGGCAGTGCCACAAGTATGTGGGACTATCGTTATCAACTTTAAATCTTTTGGCATCTACACTATGAACATGTGTAATATTACGCTCGAGATTCATTAAGAATAAACCATTGACCATCGGAGCATGACCATAAAACATATCTCTCATATAAATCGAACAACCATTATTCTCAGACTTAAATGAGTAGCCATCTCGTATTAAACGAGATCCAGATACAATGTTCATGCTCAAACTTGGCACTAAATAACAATTATTAAGGTTCAAAACTAATCCCGTAGGTAAATGTAGAGGCAGCGTGCCGACGGCGATCACATCGACTCTGGAACCATTCCCGACGCGCATCGTCACCTCGTCCTTCGCCAGTCTCCGTTTATTCCGCAGCTCCTGCTGTGAGTTACAAATATGAGCAACGGCACCGGTATCAAATACCCAGGAGTTACTACGAGTACTGGTAAGGTACACATCAATCACATGTATATCAAATATACCTTTGGTGTTGCCGGCCTTCTTATCCGCTAAGTATTTGGGGCAGTTCCGCTTCCAGTGACCCTTCCCCTTGCAATAAAAGCACTCAGTCTCAGGCTTGGGTCCATTCTTTGACTTCTTCCCGGTAACTGGCTTACCAGGCGCGGCAACATCTTTGCCGTCCTTCTTGAAGTTCTTCTTACCCTTGCCCTTCTTGAACTTAGTGGTCTTATTGACCATCAACACTTGATGTTCTTTCTTGATTTCAGCCTCTGCTGACTTCAGCATCGAGAACACTTCAGGAATGGTCTTTTCCATCCCCTGCATGTTGTAGTTCATCACAAAGCTCTTGTAGCTTGGTGGGAGCGACTGGAGGATTCTGTCAATGACCGCCTCATCTGGGAGGTTAATGTTCAGCTGGGTCATACGGTTGTGCAACCCAGACATCTTCAGGATGTGCTCACTGACAGAACTGTTTTCCTCCATCTTACAACTGTAGAACTTGTCGGAGACATCATATCTCTCGACCCGGGCATGAGCTTGAAAAACTAGTTTCAGCTCTTCGAACATCTCATATGCTCCGTGGTGCTCAAAACGCTTTTGGAGCCCCGGTTCTAAGCTGTAAAGCATGCCGCACTGAACGAGGGAGTAATCATCAGCACGAGACTGCCAAGCATTCATAATGTCTTGGTTCTCTGGGACGGGAGCGTCACCTAGCGGTCCTTCTAGGACATATTGTTTCCTGGCAGCTATGAGGATGATCCTCAGGTTCCGGACCCAGTCCGTATAGTTGCTGCCATCATCTTTCAGCTTGGTTTTCTCTAGGAACGCGTTGAAGTTCATGTTGACATTAGCGTTGGCCATTGATCTACAAGACATATTTGCAAAGGTTTTAGACTAAGTTCATGATAATAAAGTTCTAATCAAATTATGAACTCCCACTTAGATTAGACATCCCTCTAGTCATCTAAGTGTTACACGATCCGAGTCGACTAGCCCGTGTCCGATCATCACGTGAGACGGACTAGTCATCGTCGGTGAACATTCTCATGTTGATCGTATCTTCCATACGACTCGTGTTCGACCTTTCGGTCTCCGTGTTCCGAGGCCATGTCTGCACATGCTAGGCTCGTCAAGTTAACCCTAAGTGTTTTCGCTGTGTAAAACTGTCTTACACCCGTTGTATGTGAACGTAAGAATCCATCACACCCGATCATCACGTGGTGCTTAGAAGCGACGAACTGTAGCAACGGTGCACAGTTAGGGGAGAACACTTCTTGAAATTTTGTAAGGGATCATCTTATTTACTACCGTCGTCCTAAGTAAACAAGATGCATAAACATAATAAACATCACATGCAATTATATAGTTGTGACATGATATGGCCAATATCATATAGCTCCATTGATCTTCATCTTCGGGGCTCCATGATCATCTTGTCACCGGCTTGACACCATGATCTCCATCATCATGATCTCCATCATCGTGTCTTCATGAAGTTGTCACGCCAACGACTACTTCTACTTCTATGACTAACGTTTAGCAATAAAGTAAAGTAGTTTACATGGCGTTATTCAATGACACGCAGGTCATACAAAAAATAAAGACAACTCCTATGGCTCCTGCCGGTTGTCATACTCATCGACATGCAAGTCGTGAATCCTATTACAAAGAACATGATCTCATACATCACAATTCATCATTCATCACAACTTCTGGCCATATCACATCACATGATCAATCGCTGCAAAAACAAGTTAGACGTCCTCTAATTGTTGTTGCATCTTTTACGTGGCTGCAATTGGGTTCTAGCAAGAACGTTTTCTTACCTACGAATCACCACAACGTGATTTTGTCAACTTCTATTTACCCTTCATAAGGGCCCTGTTCATCGATTCCGCTCCAACTAAAGTGGGAGAGACAGACACCCGCCAGCCACCTTATGCAACTAGTGCATGTCAGTCGGTGGAACCGGTCTCACGTAAGCGTACGTGTAAGGTTGGTCCGGGCCGCTTCATCCCACAATACCGTTGAGCAAGAAAAGACTAGTAGAGGCAAGTAAGATGACAAAATCCACGCCCACAACAAAATTGTGTTCTACTCGTGCAAAGAGAACTACGCATAGACCTAGCTCATGATGCCACTGTTGGGGAACGTTGCAGAAAATTAAAATTTTTCCTACGGTTTCACCAAGATCCATCTATGAGTTCATCTAAGCAACGAGTCAAGGGAGAGAGTTTGCATCTACATACCACTTGTAGATCGCGTGCGGAAGCTTGCAAGGTGATGATGTAGTCGTACTCGACGTGATTCGAATCACCGATGACCAAGTGCTGAACGGACAGCACCTCCGCGTTCAACACACGTACGGGACGGGAGACGTCTCCTCCTTCTTGATCCAGCAAGGGGAAGGAGAGGTTGAGGAAGACAGCTCCACCGGCAGCACGACGGCGTGGTGATGGTGGAGAGGCAGTACTCCGACAGGGCTTCGCCAAGCACACAACGGAGGAGGAGAGGTGTTGGGGAGGGGAGGGCTGCGCCTTGGAGGGTGGTACGGCTGCCCTCCCCTCACCCCTTTATTTATATGGGGAAAGGAGAAGGGGGCCGGCCCCCTAGAACCCATCTAGGGGGGGTGCGGCGGCCTAGGGGAGAGGGGAGAGGGTGGCTTGCCCCCCAAGTCAAGGGGGCGCCCCCTCTAGGGTTCCCCCCTCAACCCTAGGCGCATGGGCCCAAGGGAGGGGGTGCGGCCAGCCCACCAGGGGCTGGCTCCCTGCCCCACGCAGCCCATGTGGCCCCCCGGGAGGGGTGGCCCCTCCCGGTGGACCCCCGGAACCCTTCCGGTGGCCCCGGTACAATACCGGTATGACCCCGAAACTTCCCGGTGTCCGTTTGACAACTTCCCATATATAAATCTTTACCTCCGGACCCTTCCGGATCTCCTCGTGACGTCCAGGATCCCATCCGGGACTCCGAACAACATTCAGTAGTCACATACTAGTCTTCCTAATAACCCTAGCGTCACCGAACCTTAAGTGTGTAGACCCTACGGGTTCGGGAGACATGCAGACATGACCGAGACGCTCTCAGTCAATAACCAACAGCGGGATCTGGATACCCATGATGGCTCCCACATGCTCCTCGATGTTGTCATCGGATGAACCACGATGTCGAGGATTCGATCAAACCCTGTATGCAATTCCCTTTGTCAATCGGTACGTTACTTGCCCGAGACTCGATCGTCGGTATCCCAATACCTTGTTCAGTCTCGTTACCGGCAAGTCACTTTACTCGTACCGTAATGCATGATCCCGTGTCCAACACCTTGGTCACATTGAGCTCATTATGATGATGCATTACCGAGTGGGCCCAGAGATACCTCTCCGTCATACGGAGTGACAAATCCCAGTCTCGATCCGTGTCAACCCAACAGATACTTTCGGAGATACCTGTAATGCACCTTTATAGTCACCCAGTTACGTTGTGACGTTTGATACACCCAAGGCACTCTTACGGTATCCGGGAGTTACACGATCTCATGGTCGAAGGAAGAGATACTTGACACTGGCAAAGCTCTAGCAAAACGAACTACACGATCTTTTATGCTATGCTTAGGATTGGGTCTTGTCCATCACATCATTCTCCTAATGATGTGATCCCATTATCAACGACATCCAATGTCCATAGTCAGGAAACCATGACTATCTATTGATCACAACGAGCTAGTCAACTAGAGGCTCACCAGGGACATATTGTGGTCTAAGTATTCACACGTGTATTACGATTTCCGGATAATACAGTTATAGCATGAATAAAAGACATTTATCATGAACATTGAAATATAATAATACTTTTATTATTGCCTCTAGGGCATATTTCCAACAAATATTTCTAGTGCACCATGCACCCGTCACAAAAAAAACCCATCCTGGAAGTAACGACAACCACCGTTCTAACATCTGAAAGTGCGTTATATCGACTAGAGGGGGGTGAATAGGCGATTTTTATGAAAGTCTTCAAAACGTGGAAGTTATGAAGACAAACAGTAGAGATAAGCCTATTACTATGCAGCGGAAGTTAGACTACACTAGGCAAGTCATGGTCAAGTATCAACAGAGTGAAAGCACAGTGACAAATAGTTGTAGTGTAATTAGGATCAGGTAGGAAGATACTATGAAGCCCAACAGATCATACACTCACGTTGTGAAGACAAAAGATAGAACAGACACGCAATGACTTCACAATGAGTAATCAGTAAGTAAAAGGAAGTGAAGATGAAACCAGTGACTCGTTGAAGACAATGATGTGTTGGACCAGTTCCAGTTGCTGTGACAACTGTACGTCTGGTTGGAGCGGCTAGGTATTTAAACCTTAGGACACACAGTCCCGGACACCCAGTCCTGAACACGCAGCTCAGGACACCAAGTCCTCACCGTATTCTCCTTGAGCTAAGGTCACATAGTCCTCGCCCAATCACTCTGGTAAGTCTTCAAGGTAGACTCCCAAACCTTCACAGACTTCATTCACTGGCAATCCACAATGTCTCTTGGATGCTCTGAACGCGACGCCTAACCGTCTGGGGATGCACAGTCCTCAAGTGTAATAAGTCTTCAGATCACACAGACAAGAAGACTTAAGTGATGCCCAATGTTCTCTGGCTCTGGGTGGTTAGGGCTTTTCTCCTCGCTAGGAATTTTCTCTCAAAGGCTTCGAGGTGGGTTGCTCTCAAACGACAAAAGCCGTGCACTGAAATCTGAGCAGCCAACCGTTTATGGTTGTAGGGGGTGGGCTATTTATAGCCACTTGGCAACCCGACCTGATTTGTCCGAAATGACCCTGGGTCACTAAGGAACTGACACGTGTCTCAACGGTCAGATTTCAAACTCTCATGGCAACTTTACTTGGGCTACAAGCAAAGCTGACTTGTCCGGCTCTGGACAAGATTCGCTCTCATTGTCTTCACTCGAAGACATAGGTTTTTGGTTTAGGCATCACTTCAGTCATTCTGACTGGTTCTCCTGGACCCCACTTAACAGTACGGTGGTTCCTATGACTCAACACAAAAGAAAAAGAACTACGAAAGATCTAAGTCTTCGAGCTCCATAGGCTTCATAACGTGTCTTCTTTTGTCATAGTCTTCAATGTGAATATCTTCATATACCACCTTTGACTTCAATGTCTTCATACATTTTTAGGGGTCATCTCTGGTAGTAAAACCGAATCAATGAGGGACTTCTACCTGTGTTATCCTGCAATTCTCACAAACACATTAGTCCCTCAACTAGGTTTGTCGTCAATACTCCAAAACCAACTAGGGGTGGCACTAGATGCACTTACAATCTCCCCCTTTTTGGTGATTGATGACAAACTAGTTGAAGTTTTCAACGGGGAATATAGTCTGTGAAATTGTAAAGGATAAGGAATTGTCTTCATAAGTTGCAAGGGCTCCCCTGAAGATGTGCATATAAGTTAATTTGCTTTTGGAATGCAAATGCACATGGCAGGTTGTACTTGTGGAGATCCACTTCAGCTTATGATGACAATCCACTATGCATGTGAAAGTATATGAAGATAATGACATGCATAATGGAAAATGGACGTCTGCAGAATGAGATAAGTGCGGAATTTATCGTCGCACATGCGGAATTTATCTTCGCAAAACAGGGTGGTAAACAAGTAGCAGACGACCATCTGGTTTAAGTGTTACAACTCATAAGAACCAAATGTAGCAAAAAAACGAGAGTTGTAAGCACGAAGCAAAATATAAGGCACCCGCCCATATGAACCCGCTTGAAGACTATCAGTCTCATATGCTTCTCCCCCTTTTGTCAGTAATGACCAAAAAGGTTTGAAGACATAGAGCCTCTACTCGTTCCCATGAGGAGTAGATGAAGTAGCAGGGTTGTTGGCGTTGTTTGGCGGTGCAGAAGAGCTTGGAGGTGCTGAAGCAGGTGGCGGTGAGGTAGCATCGTCTTCTTCATCAATGATTCTGGCAGTGACTGTGGCAGCAGAGGAAGAAAACTCAGAGTCTTCAAGAGATGGAGTGCTTCGCATCACAGCCCTTCTAGGAGGTGTGGTGTCAAACTTGAATCGCTCAGTGAAGCCATCCTCTTCAAGTTCAGCTTCAGTACATATCATTGATAGCCCTTTCCATGTACGACGACAGGTTTCATGGGTAACAAAAGCATTCTTGGTGGCAAGATTTCGGATACGATTTACATCCACCAAGAGGCTTTTCATCTGTCTCTTCAACCAGTCATGATGCCTATCCTGCTTTTGATGAAGGGCCACAAGAAGCTCTCGGTCATTGAGAACACGAGTGCGCTTCTTGGGTCTTGAAGCAGTGGCACTGTCAGTGGCTTCAGTTGAAGCAGGGTGTGGCGCACGTGTAGTGCCAGCCAAAGGATACACCCTGGAGATGGCTTCAACACCTTCAACGTTTTGAGTGAAGCTCTGGTGTTCTGCATTCTGAAGACTCAAAGGTTGCTTGGCAGGCTCAGGATATATAGCTTCAGCAGAGGTATCCACATCTGGCAAGAAGATCCGATGGTTGCGGGCTGGGGGCTGATATGAGATCGCAGAGTGAAGCTTGATCAGTCTCATTACCCAAGGAGCATAGAACTTCAAACCAAGTAAATCTGAGCCTGATGCAGCAAGTTGGCGTATGAAGAAGTCCTGTGCGTTGAAGCATTTGCCATGAAGGATACAAAATATCAGAGTCTTCATTGCACCCTCGATCTTGGCATTTGGAGAGTGCCCTTTGATAGGCCAGAGAGTCCGCCAGATAATGTGATAGATGGTTCTGGGCAGGTACTCAAAGTCTTCAACGAAGAACTCTGTTGGATAAGGAGCATCGTGGGGCAATGGCTTCATCATGGAGAGCATCTGACTCATATTCGGTTCAGGCCTCTGGAATATGCTCTCAAGAGCTTCAGTGTGTAGTGGACAGCCTTCCTCGAAGAATTCGCCAGGAGTGGGCAGGCCGGTGAGCTCAATGATATCAAATGCATTGGCTTCGTGATGGACATTGCCGGTCATCCACTCTAGGACCCAAGTCTTCGGATCTCTGTTGTATCCTTTGATATGGAGGGTGGCATAGAATTGCAGCAGGAGCTCTTCATTCCAGTGCTCTTCATCAGTTACAAACTGCAGCAGACCCACTTGCTTGAAGCAATCCAACGCTTCCTCTAAACAGGGCAGACCAGCAATGGCTTCAACATCAAGGCGCTTGTGCGGGAAGATGCGACCTTGGTTGTATAGGATGCATGAATAGTAGCTGCGCTGAGGATAGCTCCAGAACCTATCTAATGAAATCCTTTCCCTTGAATAGGGGTTCTTGGAGCTGTTGAAGAACGTATTATCTGCCTTGAAGCTATTGATGTTAAAGGAGCCAGGTGCTGATGCAGGACCTGGGAACCTCGGCAGCCTTGGGACTGGCTTCTGGACATGAGGCCTGTGCTCAACATGGTAATCAAATTGAGGACCTGCAGCAGACTCAGGAACAGAAGTGTCTGGATCAGTAGCTTCGCTGTCTTCTGAAGCTTTTGGTGGGGAGGGCTCCACATTGGCTTCAGTGTTGGTTGTGGCAGCCTCAGTATTTTCAGCCTCCGCTTGACTAGCTGGAGGGTCGGTCACAAGCACGTTCTCCTGGAGAACTGCTTCTTGGTGGAGCATAGGAGTGGGCTCTTGTGGTGCTTCTTCTGCGGCTGATGCAGCCGGAATGTCTTCAGCATAGACTTGAGGCCTTGGACCTTTGCGAAGCCTGCGGAATGCAGACGACGCCTGTGGGGTTGGAGTGGGCTGGGCCTCATTGTCTTCTTCCTCTTGAGGGCGATCCACCCATGAAGCATCCTGTGCAATTGGCGTCAGTGGACGGCCAATGCTGATGAGTTCGTTGTGTTCTAATTGAGGAAGGGCTGCATCATCTTCTACATTGTCACGATGACCAATGTCTTCAGCAGCGATGGGATCAGCTGCTGGAATGTCTTCAGGAACAGGAGCCTCTGTGGAAGCAGGCTCATGCACCGTCAGTTGACGTTCTGCGTCAGGGTGAACCATAGAAATAGGTTCAACTATCAAGGGCTCTGTGGGAGCAGCCCGAGATTTCTTGGTCTTTCTCTTTTTCTTGCTGGGGGCAGTAGGAGAGGCTTCAGAGCTTTTCCTCTTCCTGGCTTCAGCCTCAGCAGTTCTTGTCTTCTTGAGCTCTGAAGCTGTTGACCGGCTCTTTGGCTTCGAGCCAGTCGTTGCAGTTGGGAAGACAAGCGGAACTGCTTCCTGCCTTGGTGCCTCTTGTTCAGCTGGAACAGTCTTCTTCTTTTTCTTTGCGGCCATCTTGGGGTCGATGCCAGGACGCCCAAGTGCCTTGCGCTTCTCAGCCTCATTGTAGGCTTGCACACATCTGTCCGCCAGAGACTTCATCCGCTCACGTGAACCTTGAGCTTCTGCACGCTTCTTCAGAAAGTTTTCCTTTAGCTCAGTCAACATGATCTTGAAGCTCTTCACTTCTTGCACGCTGAGCTTGGCCATATGCTTCTTGAACTGAGCCTTTTCATGATCAATTTTCTGCTTCAGTTCAACAATGCGCTGGGCAATTGCAAGTTCTGAAGCAATAGCGCCTTGGAAGGCGACGCTGAGGCCAACGGGCAGCTGCAGATCTTCGAAGCTGATGTTTGGTGTGGCAAACCATTCGTCGATGAAGTTGTGGATGATGGCGACATCAAAGAGAGGCAAATTGTTGAAGATTTCAGCTTCTTCTTTGCTCTTGATGAGCTGCTCGAGAGCGTCATCTCCAAGATCTTCATCACTTGACAGATCAATGGCTTCGCTGCGCAGAATGGCAGCAGCTGTGAGCTCTTTGCCGGTGTGTGGCTGAGGCATCTTGGCCTTCTGGGGCTTGGAGACGCGGGATACGTCTTCAGACTGCACACTGTCTTCAGGAGGTGCAGTTGCCAATGGCTTCGCCCTTGAGATTTTTGGTGAAGGGGCCGGCTTTGAAGCTTTTGGCTTCTTCGACTGCTTTGGCTTCGGTACAGCAGGAGCTTCATCAGACTCAGAGTCAGCTGGAGGGTCATTCACGGCAGTCCCTTGGACTAAGATGCGGGTGATGAGGCCCTCAAGGTTGGCATACGGACCGATGATATTGGGTTCTGCGTCGCGTGTGCCATCTGCCCTTGGTGCGGAGGGACCAGGGTTGAAGTCTAACCCAAATTTCTTCTTGTTCTGCTTCGCTGATTGTTGGGCAAATTGGAAGTTGCGCTTGAACAGATTGTCGTCACGACACCAGAGTAGTGACGACGGATGTGCATCATCAGGCTGTGGCCCACGAACCATGCATGGATAGAAGCTTTGGGCAATAGCTTCATCTCTGGACCTGGGTACAAGGTTCTTGTATAAGATGTCTCCCCACGGTCTTTTGATGGCACTTTTCTCAGCATACTCCTGGGTGACGAAGCGGTATTGGAACCATTGTTCTGCCCAATAGCGTCGAATCCATTGGATTCGGGTCTTGCGCTGACCATAATTCTCTTCAGGATCTGTTTTGTACATTTCTGCCAGTTCATCAGGCAGATCTTTGGATGTTCCTCCACGTCTCTGTCTGCCCCCCTTCCTTGCTGCTGTTTCTGAAGCCATAAACTTTAACTTGAAAGGCTTCAAAACTTTCAAAGGCTTCAAAGGCTTTCTTTTGCTGGACCAACAGGAACTGGCTTCAGGAGAATTTATGTGATGCTGTAGGAATTCTGCAAATGAATGCAGACTATGAGAACCAAAGGATTCTCCCACGGACATGTACCTGTGACAGCATTAAGGTGCGAGGGAAGGGGAAGAGGTCATATGCATTCTCAGAAGATTTTGAAGATAAATCAGTTTAGAAGACATTGACCTCATCGTGCGAAGACATTCACTCATAGATAAGAAGTTGGTTCCAGATTTGTACGAATCCACAGATCAGTACAAGTGAGGAATCTAACTACTTTGTGAAGCACAAGTGAATATACTAGGCATGTTATGAGATGCAGTTTGAGAGAGATCTAGCTTGTGTGAACAGAAACTTCTTGTGGTAGAAAGTGACAGAACAAGAGGATCTATCGTGCTGTAAAAAGGCAGTTTTATTTACCACACTGAGAACTGCTAGACGGAGCGAGAGATGAGGCCGAGCAGTTCACTCGTCTGTGCCCTAACTTGGCGACGGAGGAGACCTACGGCGACGGCGGAGAGGAAGATGTCCGCGGTCGGCGCGAAGACGGCGTCGGAGAGGTTGCAGCAGCGAAGCACTTCATCGCCGGCGTCGCCGAGAGCTAGCGGTGGCGCTAGGGTTCGTGCAAGGGTGGAAGAAGAGATAGTTACCGCAGTGAGTGTGTATTTATAGGCACAGGGGCGGCACTGTGCTGTTACACAGGTGCCCCTGGCGATTCGCATCTAAGGAATGTGTGGCCAGTTTGCGGAAGTTTGGGGTTTGTTCCACGTCCCACGCACGCCTGGATTGTCGGGTGGTCGTTCCTGCTTCTCCGGATTTTATGTGGAGGAATGAGCATTGAAAACGGACTTTATGGTTGTCTCTATATCTTCTGCTGACAAGGACGCAGTGAAGACATTCGACAGTTTCAATAGAATGCATATGACTTGGAGAGATAGAATTTTGAGATAGAGAGCATAGAGAGGTTAGGGTCCGATCACATTCACTTAGTTCAAAAGATTCAAACAAGAAGACATAGCTATAAGTGAATGATGTAGAGGACAGAACACTAGTATATATATATATATCTATATAATCAACGTAGTGAAGATAATCATGAAGACATGTTGAGTTCGAAGCCAAACCAAATGTGAAGACATTGCAAGGTAGCGCCATGAGTGAAACACTTCAAAATAGAACATTTGGTGGTGGCGTTACCCACCGTATAGGAAGTATTAGACCCAGACACGGCGCACAATTATCGTGGCGCTCCGAAGTCAAATTCCACATTAATGTATTCACACTTAGAATGTATGTCTTCATTGATTGAAGATATACTTTACTTCGTGTGTTGCACATCTAAGTCATCAATATGCACAGGGGTTAGGATGTGTGCCTGATCACAGGACATTTGAGGATTCCAGGATATTTAGCTCACACCGTAACTTGCAAAACCTCTTCTCATCCAAGGGCTTGGTGAAGATATCTGCCAATTGCTCTTCAGTGTTGACGTGTATGATATCAATGTCTTCCTTCACAACATGATCTCTGAGAAAGTGATGACGAATTTCAATGTGCTTTGTCTTCGAGTGCTGAACTGGGTTGTTGGCAATCTTGATGGCGCTTTCGTTGTCGCAGTAAAGTGGCACTTGCTTCAGATGAATGCCATAGTCCTTGAGTGTTTGCTTCATCCACAGAAGCTGAGCGCAGCAAGATCCAGCAGCAATGTATTCAGATTCAGCAGTGGAGAGAGATACACAGTTCTGCTTCTTTGAAGACCAACATACAAGTGATCGTCCCAGAAAGTGACATGTGCCTGATGTAGACTTGCGATCAACTTTGTCACCAGCATAATCAGCATCCGAGAATCCAACCAAATCAAACTCTGAGCCCTTTGGATACCATAATCCTAGAGTTGGGGTGTGAGCCAAATATCGAAGAATTCGCTTCACAGCTAAGTGATGCGACTCCTTTGGTGCCGCTTGAAATCGAGCACACATGCAAACACTAAGCATAATATCTGGCCTAGATGCACATAAATAAAGCAAAGAACCAATCATGGAGCGGTATACCTTTTGATCGAACTCTTTACCATTGTCGTCAGGACCCAGATGATGTTTGGCTGGCATTGGTGTTGTGAAGCCTTTGCAGTCTTGCATACCGAACTTCTTCAGGCAATCTTTGAGATACTTCTCTTGAGATATGAAGATGCCATTGCGTTGTTGTCGTATTTGAAGACCAAGGAAGAACTTCAGCTCCCCCATCATGGACATCTGATATTGCTCTTGCATCATATATCCAAACTCTTCACTGTACTTCTGATTGGTGCAGCCGAAGATAATGTCATCCACATATATTTGGCACACAAACAGTTCACCATCATATGTCTTCGTGAAAAGAGTGGGATCTAGGGAACCAGGTATGAAGCCTTTGCTCTTCAGGAAGTATTTGAGTGTGTCATACCAGGCCCTAGGGGCTTGTTTGAGGCCATACAGTGCCTTGTTGAGCTTGTATACCATGTCAGGATGTTTTGGATTTTCAAAGCCAGGCGGTTGTGCAACATACACTTCTTCTTCAATCTTGCCATTGAGAAAGGCACTCTTCACATCCATTTGATATAGAAGTATGTTATGATGATTTGCATAGGCCAGCAGTATGCGTATGGCTTCAAGCCTAGCCACAGGAGCAAATGTTTCATCGAAGTCAATGCCTTCCACTTGAGTATATCCTTGAGCAACGAGACGAGCTTTGTTTCTGACAACTTGACCATGCTCATCTTGCTTGTTGCGGTATATCCATTTGGTGCCTATTATGTTGTGCTTCCGTGGATCAGGACGCTTAACCAGTTCCCATACATTATTCAGCTCAAACTGTTGAAGCTCTTCTTGCATAGCTTGAATCCATTCAGGTTCCATGAAGGCTTCTTCAACTTTCTTGGGTTCTGATATTGAGACGAATGCGAAGTGCCCACAGAAATTTGCTAGCTGAGTTGCCCTTGAACGAGTGAGTGGACCAGGTGCATTGATGCTGTCAATTATTCTTCAATCTGCACTTCATTGGCAACACGAGGATGTACAGGGCGAAGACTTTGCTCTTGCTGATCTGTGTTGTTGTTGGGAGGAATGTCTTCAGGCTGAGCATTGTCTTCATGTTGATCAGGTGCTGAGATGATAAGTTCTTCTTCAGGATGAGCTTCAGAAGGTATAATCTCTCCAGTTCCCATTAGCTTGATTGATTCACTAGCTGGAATTTCATCTAGCACATTTGGCAGTTGCTCTCTTTGTGAACCATTTGTCTCATCGAACCGCACATCCACTGTTTCAACCACTTTGTAATGAAAGAGATTGAAGACTCTGTAGGAGTGCGAATCCTTTCCATATCCAAGCATAAAACCCTCATGTGCTTTTGGTGCAAACTTTGAGGTGTGGTGTGGGTCCTTGATCCAGCACCTTGCGCCAAATACTCTGAAGTAACTGACATTTGGCTTCTTGCCAGTTAGGAGTTCATAAGATGTCTTGTTCAGAAGCTTGTGAAGATAAACACGATTGATTGTATGGCATGCAGTGTCAATGGCTTCAGTCCAGAATTTTCTTGGAGTCTTGTATTCATCTAGCATCGTTCTGGCCATCTCAATGAGTGTTCTGTTCTTGCGTTCGACGACGCCATTCTGCTGTGGCGTGTACGGAGCTGAGAATTCATGTGTGATGCCCAAGGTATCAAGATATGTATCAAGGCCAGTGTTCTTGAATTCAGTGCCATTGTCACTTCTGATGTGCTTTATCTTGGCGCCAAAATTGTTCATAGCACGATTGGCGAAGCGTCTGAAGACATCCTGCACTTCAGTCTTGTAAAGGATTATGTGCACCCAAGTATATCTAGAGTAATCATCAACAATGACGAAGCCATAGAGGCAAGCAGTAGTAGTAAAAGTTGAGTAGTGAGTGGGACCAAAAAGATCCATGTGAAGCAGTTCGAAGGGTCGAGTAGTGGTCATGATTGTCTTCGAGGGATGTTTTGCCCTCGTCATCTTCCCTGCTTCACAGGCACCGCATAAGTGATCTTTCTTGAACTTGACGCCCTCGATGCCTATGACATGCTTCTTCTTCGCAAGGGTGTGGAGGTTCCTCATGCCAGCATGCCCAAGCCTCCGATGCCAAAGCCAGCATTCTGAAGCTTTTGCAAGAAGACATACTGCAAGTTGTGGCCCTGCTGAGAAATCTACCACATACAAATCATCTTTTCGATACCCTTCAAACACTAGAGACTTGTCAGATTCCATTAGTACAAGGCAACGATATTTTCCAAACATTACGATCATGTTCAAATCGCAAAGCATTGAGACAGACATTAAGTTGAAACCAAGGGATTCAACAAGCATGACTTTATCCATGTGTTGATCCTTTGAGATTGCAACTCTACCTAGACCCAATACCTTACTTTTACCAGTGTCAGCAAATGTGATGTGGCTCTTGTCGGATGGACGTAAGGTTGAGTCCATAAGAAGGCTTCTTTTGCCAGTCATGTGATTTGTACACCCACTGTCAATAATCCATTCTGAAGACTTTGAAGACGCTGGTGTCGTACCCTACAGTGCAGTTAGGGGGATAGGCTTCACGAAGAGAATTGTGAAGCAAAAACATTTGACGAACCAGTGGGTTATGAAAACTTAGATCCAGATTAGGACTAATAGGGAGAGTAGCATGCGATTCAGGAACGAAGTACATAATGATGCCATTCGGGCATTTTATCTTGCGCCCTACAAGATTTTTAAGGTCCCCAGCAATAGCGTCAGAAGATTTTGGTTTTCTGCTGGAGACCTTTCCCTGCAAAAGAGAGTTAAGCTTCTTAACCACCCACATCTTCAAGGGTGGCTTAGAAGCAATAAGTCTAAGTGCAGCATCTGAGAATTTTGGTTTTGGAGCCCTAGCAAACAGTCTTGCAGGCGGACAATAGTACTCATAAGAATAAGCAGAATAATTTTTGGTCATATGAACATGACGGTTTGATGAACCGCTCTCATATTCATATGCCTGAGTATGGTTTCCCTGCAAAACATTTGCGTTAGTGTGACTCAGGTGAGTCCTCTTTCTGTATGAAGCCTTTAGACCGTATGACGCCTTTGGTCTGAGGTTTGTCTTCTTCAAGTGAGGTGTCATGAAGACATTCACAGGAAGATTTTCCAGACACTTTTTCGGAACCCAGATCTTCTTCATAGGCGGTCCATTCCTGCAGTTAGTACCAATGTACCTGGCAAACACTTCACCATTCTGATTCTTAAACAGTATATAGTTTGCATCAAAGGATTCATCAATGATAATGGGGTTAGCACAAGTGAAGCCAGATAAATTGGATGGATCTGCTGAAGGTTCCTTTGCAGCAACCCACTTGGTTTTGGGGTACTGCTCAGGTTTCCAGTAAGAGCCATCTGCATTTATTTTCCTTACGAACCCAACACCCTCTTTCCTAGGGTTTCGGTTCAGAATCTGCTTTTTGAGGACATCACATAATGTCTGATGTCCTTTAAGGCTTTTGTACATCCCTGTTTCAAGCAATGTCTTCAACCTAGCATTCTCATCAGCAATAGCAGTGGTATCCTCAGCAGAGGGGTTAGTTACCACATCAACAGTTGAAGATATTGCAACAGCAGTAGCAGTGGAACATTCAGCAACAGAAGTAGCATTATCACGCTCAATGCATTTAAGACATGGTGGTTCAAATCCTTCCTGAGCGGAACTGATCTGTTCGGCGCGAAGTGACTCGTTTTCCTTTTGAAGATCTTCATGAGCCGCTCTCAATTTCTCAAGTTCTTGCTTCCTTTGAAGATAATCATAGGAAAGCTTTTCATGAGTTGTTGAGAGAGTATCATGACGATCTTCAAGTTCCTGATACTTAACGTGAAGATTTTTTATGTCTTCAATTAAGGATTCAGATCGAGTCATTTCAGCACCCAACAGATCATCGCTTCTGTCTAACAGTTTTTGAATATGTTCCATGGCTTTCTGTTGTTCAGTTGCAATTTTAGCAAGTGTTTTGTAACTGGGTTTTGAATCACAATCAGAGTCATCGTCACTAGATGTTTGATAGTGAGTAGTGCGTTTGTTTACCTTGGCACCGCGTGCCATGAAGCAGTAGGTAGGAGTGGAGTAGTCCTTGTCATTTGCATCGGTGTCGGTGATGAAGTCATTGTCTTCAGTGTTGAAGATGGACTTGGCGACGTATGCTGTAGCCAGACTTGCAATGCCAGAATCAGACTCCTCCTCAGACTCCACCTCTGCCTCCTCAGAAGCGGACTCCTCCTCTGAATCCATTTCCTTGCCAACAAACGCACGTGCCTTGCCAGATGAGCTCTTCTTGTGTGATGAAGACTTTGAGGAAGACTTGGAAGAAGACTTTGTGTATTTCTTCTTCTTCTTGTCGTCAGAGTCATATTCCTTGCTCTTCTTCTTCTTTCTGTTCTCATTGTCCCACTGTGGACACTCAGAGATGAAGTGTCCAGTTTTCTTGCACTTGTGGCATGTTTTCTTCTTGTAGTCATGAGCAGAAGCTTCATCATTCCTTGAGCTTGATCGTGAAGACTTTCTGAAGCCTTTCTTCTTGGTGAATTTTTGGAACTTCTTCACTAGCATTGCAAGTTCCCTTCCAATGTCTTCAGGATCATCAGAACTGCTGTCAGATTCTTCTTCAGATGAGGAAACAGCTTTTGCCTTCAAGGCACGAGTTCGCCCATAGTTTGGACCGTAGATATCTCTTTTCTCAGAAAGCTGAAACTCATGTGTGTTGAGCCTCTCAAGTATGTCAGATGGATCGAGTGTCTTGAAATCAGGACGTTCTTGAATCATCAGGGCTAGGATGTCAAACGAACTATCAAGTGATCTCAGCAGCGTCTTGACGACTTCATGTTTGGTGATCTCAGTAGCGCCGAGGGCTTGAAGCTCATTTGTGATGTCAGTGAGTCTGTCAAATGTGTGCTGGACATTCTCATTGTCATTTCGCTTGAAGCGGTTGAAGAGATTGCGAAGGACACTGATTCTTTGATCTCTCTGGGTTGAGATGCCTTCATTGACCTTGGAGAGCCAGTCCCAGACCAGCTTGGATGTCTTCAAAGCACTCACACGGCCATACTGTCCTTTGGTCAGATGACCACAGATGATGTTCTTGGCAGTAGAGTCCAGTTGAACGAATTTCTTGACATCAGCAGCAGTGACACCTTCTCCAGCCTTGGGAACGCCGTTCTCGACGACATACCATAGGTCGACGTCAATGGCTTCAAGATGCATACGCATCTTATTCTTCCAGTAGGGATATTCAGTTCCATCGAAGACGGGGCACGCAGCGGAGACTTTAATTATCCCTGCAGTCGACATAGCTAAAACTCCAGGTGGTTAAACCGAATCACACAGAACAAGGGAGCACCTTGCTCTGATACCAATTGAAAGTGCGTTATATCGACTAGAGGGGGGTGAATAGGCGATTTTTATGAAAGTCTTCAAAACGTGGAAGTTATGAAGACAAACAGTAGAGATATGCCTATTACTATGCAGCGGAAGTTAGACTACACTAGGCAAGCCATGGTCAAGTATCAACAGAGTGAAAGCACAGTGACAAATAGCTGTAGTGTAATTAGGATCAGGTAGGAAGATACTATGAAGCCAAACAGATCATACACTCACGTTGTGAAGACAAAAGATAGAACAGACACGCAATGACTTCACAATGAGTGATCAGTAAGTAAAAGGAAGTGAAGATGAAACCAGTGACTCGTTGAAGACAATGATGTGTTGGACCAGTTCCAGTTGCTGTGACAACTGTACGTCTGGTTGGAGCGGCTAGGTATTTAAACCTTAGGACACACAGTCCCGGACACCCAGTCCTGAACACGCAGCTCAGGACACCAAGTCCTCACCGTATTCTCCTTGAGCTAAGGTCACATAGTCCTCGCCCAATCACTCTGGTAAGTCTTCAAGGTAGACTCCCAAACCTTCACAGACTTCGTTCACTGGCAATCCACAATGTCTCTTGGATGCTCTGAACGCGACGCCTAACCGTCTGGGGATGCACAGTCCTCAAGTGTAATAAGTCTTCAGATCACACAGACAAGAAGACTTAAGTGATGCCCAATGTTCTCTGGCTCTGGGTGGTTAGGGCTTTCTCCTCGCTAGGAATTTTCTCTCAAAGGCTTCGAGGTGGGTTGCTCTCAAACGACAAAAGCCGTGCACTGAAATCTGAGCAGCCAACCGTTTATGGTTGTAGGGGGTGGGCTATTTATAGCCACTTGGCAACCCGACCTGATTTGTCCGAAATGACCCTGGGTCACTAAGGAACTGACACGTGTCTCAACGGTCAGATTTCAAACTCTCATGGCAACTTTACTTGGGCTACAAGCAAAGCTGACTTGTCCGGCTCTGGACAAGATTCGCTCTCATTGTCTTCACTCGAAGACATAGGTTTTTGGTTTAGGCATCACTTCAGTCATTCTGACTGGTTCTCCTGGACCCCACTTAACAGTACGGTGGTTCCTATGACTCAACACAAAAGAAAAAGAACTACGAAAGATCTAAGTCTTCGAGCTCCATAGGCTTCATAACGTGTCTTCTTTTGTCATAGACTTCAATGTGAATATCTTCATATACCACCTTTGACTTCAATGTCTTCATACATTTTTAGGGGTCATCTCTGGTAGTAAAACCGAATCAATGAGGGACTTCTACCTGTGTTATCCTGCAATTCTCACAAACACATTAGTCCCTCAACTAGGTTTGTCGTCAATACTCCAAAACCAACTAGGGGTGGCACTAGATGCACTTACAACATCCAACCATCAAAGTGGGATCATCACTTAATGCAAAACACATATTAGGGCTATGGGGATCAAAATCAACTCCATTGATTCATACTTAATCTCAAGTTGTTTCTGAAATAGAATAAACGGGTTCTCATGAACACCCTTGGTAATAAACACCTTGCAATTGGTGTGACAGAGTGGAAAACACCCTTAAATCATAACGTGCCTCTTATATCATTTTCGAGATCGATTTCCCCCCTAATGTATCTGTGAAAGTGAGCATCATATGTGCAATGAGAAGAGCTGGAGTTGCAATTGAGGAAAATAAAACAATTTTTCTGGCACCATAAAAATGCAGTAATCTGACCTCTCCGACATCGAATGCGGGCGTGCGGCACTCATCAAATGTTTGATTTACTCCATAATGGCCCCTTGCCTCCTCCACGGTGCTCGGCAGAGCGAGCAAATATGGCACTGCAGATTTTCAAGTTACCATGGCCATGAGAAAGATACATACATATGTGGTTGAATAATACAAAATAACAAACAACATTGCCATTGGGACCGAGCCGACGTACTGCTGCTACTCCTCACCATGATACGCACAAGGCAGTCAGCCCTGGCATGCACGCTAATAAAAGGAAAAGAAATAGTAACATCATTGCCCCCTATTTATAAGTTGCTTCCTCTGAATTCCTATCTATCAGCTGACAATAACCTGAAAGAATACCAGGCACATGAACCTTACATGTAAGCACAAAACACGAGCATGCAACAATTTTTTAAGATAAAGGGTGAAAACAGATGTGCGTCAATTACCAGGTCATTTAAGTTAAAATAACCATTAGCCAAACAATGAAGTTCACTATATGGAAACCATTTAACTTTAGACATTGCTACCTTTCAACTGGAAAATACCACATCTGTGTATGCAGTTGCATGGCACTAACAAAACTTCCAGTACTATAAGAAAAAATCTGGCTATTTTAATTACCTCCATGGTTATTGAACAAGAGCAAGATTGACTTGATTTGCACACAAGCACTTACAGCTGCGCAGGGGGATGAGAGGAGAGGAGAGGAGGGCACACCTCAGTCGGGTCCTCGTCGGGAGCGGTGGTTGGAGAAGCTGCAGGAGGCCGAGGCACCGGATCGACGACCAGCAGTCCGCCGGCCATAGGTGTGTCTCGCCATCATAATAAATAAATCCACAACCCAAATGGACCGACAAAGTGCAACTTACCCTTTATCGGATTAAATTAAGAACCAACAACAAACAATAAAAGATCAAGAACAACTTATATGCAGTGAAGATATGAGAGAAGAAACCTTTACATAAGATGGCTATAAACACTGGAGCATAAATAAGCAACACCTTTAAATACAAATAAAAAGGGTTCAGGGTTCATTGCATAGTGGGCTCAGATTACCTTTCCTCGATCATATAACCTGCCCCCGTCATCTCTTATCACCAGCTCAATCTGTTTATACAGTAGAGCTGCCCTGGTTATCACTCAACAAGAATGACCATCCAAGGACAACAACAAGCATCACAGGATCAAAAAGGATTCTAGAGACAAGAGGGAGGATCCAACTTGATACCCACAGGTGCCTCGATTGCTCAAAGGCACACTACTTTCAGCCAAGGTAATCATCATCTCCCATTTTGTTGCCATTGGAATTTTATCCGACGGCTCACAACGATCTGGTAAATATCCACGTGAGCCGAGCCCGAGATCCGACGCCCGAAAACACATCAGGAAAACGATCGGACGGTCAGAATGCTCTAATCACTGAGAACGCTCAGGTTTCGATCTGTCTCATGTTTCTGGAAGAAAGGATTCAGGGTTCATTGCATAGTGGGCTCAGATTTGCCTTTCCTCGATCATATAACCTACCCACGTCATCTCTTATCACCAGATCAATCTGTTTATACAGTGGAGCTACCCTAGTTATCACTCAACAAGAATGACCATCCAAGGACAACAACAAGTATCACAGGATCAAAAAGGATTCTAGAGACAAGAGGGAGGATCCAACTTGATACCCACAAGTGCCTCGACTGCTCAAAGGCACACTTATTTTAGCCACGATTAATCATCATCGCCCTAGCACGAACGCCACTGATCAATCTAGCAAATCCAGGAGCATAGGTATAGGACCAGGGCATCCACATGTAAACCAGAGCATCAAATGAGCTCCTATGATAGCAACTAAACATGAAAAGCAGCCTGCAAACACTAAGATAGCATGGATCCACAACTACAGAGCTCAAGTAGGAACCGATGCATGAGTAGGGCATAGAGCATGAACCAGATGAGCACCACATCAATATTGCCACGGCCATATCCCATACAGTAGCCGAAGCAGAGGAGCAGATGGAAGATGGAGCTCACCGAGGGAGGTTATAGCTGAGACAGTACTCAGTGCGTGCCGGGGTTGCGCCTGAACGCCATCCAACCGGCGAGGAACCGCGTCAGAGTTGCGCCTTGCACCGTCCCGCCGACGAGCACGAACGCATCAAACAACCAAGTGACTCTGTGCACGGAATACATGTCACACAATATAAAAAATCAGATATGCCATCACAATAGGCGAATAAACATCTAGTAAAAACAGAACAATGTAAGATCCATACTCACCTAAGATGAGCCGGGGCATGCCTATATGTGCTCCATTCAAATGCTTAATGCTACACAGATCAAGATGGAAAGAAACAAATCAGGTAGAAATCAACTCACCCACATCAACAATATAAGAAACAAACAAAAGATATTTCCCCGCGATAACACAAACTTGCAGCCACAGCACAAAAATCCTCCTGGAAGTTGAATTTGGCATCGACCTGGACTGCGAGCTATGAGAAGGGTTGCTCGGAGATCACGTCTCCTCAGCGACATATACCATCTTAGGGAGTCTAAACACCTCTCTCCAGGCCATAGCTGACACCACTACAAACAAAAGGGAAAGGTTTCGATGAGTACAAGTAAAGGAAGAAAAGGCCAACAACAATTAAGTAAGTGAATAGTTGCCATACTTTGAGGATACTCTTATCAGAAAAAATGAAGCTAAATATGTAAATAAAAGTTTCAGACCTATCGTCTGTGCAATTATCAGAGTTGTTATTTTTAGTAAGCACAGTATCATTGGTCTCAAATTTGCATATCTGCTTTTGCAGCTGTATCGACCACAAAACAACGAGCCAAAAATTTACCATTAAAGACATTCCACATCACACGTCCATAAATCATGAATCGCACAAAAGAACAAAAAAGACAGGAGGGAGGTGGTATACCTGAATTGGAAAGGTTTCCGACAAGGAATTACAACTCTGTACAACGATAGCTACACCATTGGGATAGCCGTGCTGCACACAAAACAGGCTCATGTCACAGAATTGAGCGCCATGGAGAGGAGAGGTGGAAAGTAGTACGATAATGAGAGAACACCTACAACAATCGGCGAGTGAGCATAGGCCTAACATTCATCTAGTTGCATTCTGCAAGACCTAGGTTGTTATTTGAAACTCATAAAGTGATAGGCCTGACAAATAGATGATCTATGAAGAGCAAGAGCGTGTAGAAAGCATCTGATCTATACATATAGGAAAAGCACCTACAAACCGGCGCCATGTCAAATTTTAAACTTGTTCAGAATAAGAATTCATGTGCCTAACAAAAAGATGTCATCCCATAGCAAAGCTTTTCTCTTCTCCTCTCTGTTACCTTGAGTAGCTACATTAGCTTATCATATAATTATTTCTACTATATGAAGAGAAGCACTATTTTAATAGATATGTTTGATAGAATTGGCAATTCTTTCAACTCAAGACATAAAATAGACAAGCCTTCCAGTATGGGGACTGGTATTTCCTAGCTGCAAGTATTTAGAACCATTGACAGAACTGCTAGTCTATTTAGTCACAGAAATCAACACATATGTAAACAACATATCTAGATTTAGGAACACTACAAACACACGAAGCATAGACCGATAATATCTAATAATCTGTAAATCATACTTGCTATGGTGTTATCTTTAAGAGATGCATGTGATCTGATTGAGAAAAACACCTTGTGTGGCCATTCTGCTTGTGTGACCACCCATGCTCCTCACTAATGCAAACATCAACTAACCATAATTGCAATTCAATATTTGGAAACTCAGATCATCACACCCTTGCCTCGGTTATTGTTGAATCATAGGAGCATAGTAGAAAGAAACAATAAATAAAACAAGCAAAGGAACAAAATAACCAACATTCCATGCACAAAGGTGAAAGGACCAACAATCATAGGCCCTACAAAGATCCAGACAATGAACAAAAGGCATATATCTAGGCTCCACTAAAAACAAGCAGTGAAGGAAGGAAACGACAAACATCCAATGCACAAAGACAAAAATACTTTTGGCCTTTAACAGAAAGGACATGATCTACAAGCAGAACAGAGCGAGGCAAAAAATGCATACTGCCATACAATCCTACACCTAGGTCTGGAAAGAAGAGGAGGGCAAAGGAGGAGAAGTGGGGTTGACCCGCAGATCCGTGAACAAAGATGGACGAGGTTGCTAATAGATGATGTGCACGCACAGATCGAAGGAGTCACCGACCAGGGGATTGACCAGAAGGTCATGAACCGTGGACCAATCTGGATGAAAAAAAGATGAAAAAAATAAAGATTAGCAGTAGCCAATAACCAAAGTGGAACAAAATAGTGACATACCTACGGATCGACGAGTGCAGCAGAGGTGGAGCACCATGGTGCAATGTGCTTGCGGCCCGAGCTACGGCGCAGCCGCGGCGCCGAGTGGCAGTGGCAGCCTGTGCTCGAAAAGCAGAGCAACGGACGAGGACTGAGGAGGAGGGGCACCCCTGGCACGAGCAAGGGACCGCGCTGCTCGGGTCGAGCACTGGCGCATCTCTACAGCTCGAGGCCAGCGACGGGAAGTGCGAGAGGAGATGGACCGACGATGGCATGAGAGAGACAGCAGGGAAACGAGCGCAGGAGAGGAGGGGCTAGGAGATGAAACGAGCGCAGGAGAGGAGGGGCTAGGAGATCGAGCGCGGGATCGAGTGGACGGCAGGAATCCACCGCCGCCACGGACGCCATCGCCGGCGCCGCTGATCCGCCGCCCTCCTCCGTGGCCGCTGTCGCCGTCGCCGTGGTTGGTGGGAGCCGCCTAGGCGTGCGGGGCCACGCGGTGGCGTGTTGGGGAAGGAAGAATGCGGGCGCCGGAGCCGTTGCCGCCGTCGCCGGATGAGGAGCGAGCGAGGGAGGAGGGAGGCGACTGCGTGGGAGGGAGGGAGGCGGCTGCAGGAGCGAGCGAGGGAGGAGGCTGCTAGGTCTCCGTTGAGTGGCCCCCTTTTATACCCCCACCACGCGAAATGACCGAAATGCCCTGGTGGGGGCATGGTATTTACATTTTGTTGCCATTACTATTCATTCCAGCAGTGATCGTCTTAGATTCAATGGCCCGGCTTCCTCCAGATGTCGATCCAACGGACGAAAACGCATCAAGGGAAATGATCCAACGACCGAGAGTCACTGATCTCTAAGGAGCCATGTAGAGACCTTCTTCTCTTATTTCTAGATTACTTGTAGCTGTTCCATGAATGTAGGTTCTTCTTTCTTTTATCGGTATAAAATCAAAACTTGTGGAATTGTTCTTGGTGTGGGTTTGATTTTATCGCGGAGGCTTCATACGGGCCAGCCAGAGTCACCATGGGCTAGGTGATAGAGTTCCGCGTGGAGGCATGGATGCAGTCAGTCTTGTGTGTATGTCTGCCCCAATGGGTGCCAATGTGGAGCACCTATCTGCCCTGACTCGAGGCCCTTACTCGAGTAGTTGCGTTGGTGCTCAAAACAGCTATTGGTTGTGCTTTTGCTTTGCATGACTAAATTGAGATAATCATGTTTGAAAGAAAAGGGAAGGGTGTGCGTGAGGTGGGATTTTTTGTGTTGCTGTTGGGCGCCTGTTTCATGTTCAAACACTCCCGAACGTACGCGGAAGAAATAAGCTTCGACCTTGAAGACAACTAATCATTTGTCATTTATTTATAATGCATTGTTAGCCCGTAGCAACGCACGAACGTTCTACTAGTCTAAGGTAATTAAGATCTAAAGCACATGGAAAACAAAACCTGTTTCCGAATCGTGAGGTAAATAGGCAATCAGATGATCCACAATCTGTATGCCCCACACCCTTGCATGCCACGAATCCTCTCCCACAAATAACCCAATATATGTATGCCAAGTTTTCTTCTCAACCATTATGAATACTAGCTAAATACTCGTGCGTTGCTATGGAATGAATCAATATTTGAAGAGTCGTGGCATGTGAAGCGATATATTATGGACAATTTTAGAAAGAATATCTAGAAAAAAGTGGATTGCGTAGACTATAGGGAAATAAGATTGGGAAAGTCGCTACTCCTAATCATCTACAGACATAATTACTCGTCTGCCTAATTAATGATTTGCATTAATGACTTAATTTTTAAATTGGTCCATCGCTCAGTTTTTAAATTATTATGCATTAATGGCTATGGTTGAACAACAACGCGTATACATTCCCCTTTAAATAGTAAAGATGGTGTGTCCTAATTGTTGAAGGGGAGTAAAACTAGTATGAAAATAGAAAGTACTCAATTGATAGCTCTAGATTTGATTTCATTGGGCTAGCTAGTATATTTAATGCTAACTCTTTGTGCATAGTCAATTAAGACTAGTCACAGTGGAGAGTAACTTAGAGTAGGTTACTAGTCTATGTTACTATTTTCACAGTGGGTACTAACATATGTGTTGTGTCATGCATCACTTCATTTATTAGGTTGTAGCATTTTTTCTTGATATGTGTGATATTATAGTAACATACTATGTTACCACATACTTCTCTTTTTTCATTAATTACATGCCACATCATCTATTTTAATTAAATAAGTGTGATGTTACCACTTATGTTACTCCCACTATGGGTAGTCTAAGAACAAGTGATTTCATCGTCTGACCCTAAGTTACATGGTTGATTCTATGATTTCTATCTTTGCAGATGCCATATGTCCTCTTGCAAAAATTTGTACACGCTACAAAACTGTAGTGTGAAGTTTGACTACTACGGCTCAATCTACAGCCAGACAGAAAAATGCACTCCACAAAAATAAAATGTTTGAGTGCTATTATAATGATAAAAAAAATCCTGCTATATTACCCAGATGGAGCATGAAAGTTGGCGTCCAAGAAATTGATTTCATTTCACGGAAAGAAGTCACATGTTTCTTGAGATTGGGGGGGGGGGGGGGGGGGGGGGAGCTATCATGCAATAATTAAGTTCCACATGGCACCGAGTAGCCAAAGATTCCAGAGACGGTTCTCGCGCAATTTGTCAATGATGAAAAACGTCCAATTGGCGACGACATGCGCACCAAAAACCCGGAGAAAAACAGTCAGTGGCAGCCTGATCATTGCGACACGAATACATCTGTAACCTTTACGGGCCGTTACATTTTAAGATTACGGCCAACACATACATGTATGACTCTCTGATTTAGCATGCTTGAGTCAGGGCCTCTTTGATCCTCTGTGCTACAAGAGTTTTATCAGAAGCCTTTTGAGTCGCAGGACGTCTTTATTTTCGTGAGAAAGATTATGAATTCAAAAACTGCAGTGCTACTAGAGATCAACGGAGCTCATCTTTAATTCCATTTCGTGCCCTGAAACCCGCCGGAGCGCAGCCCTCCACGGCGGCCGCCGGTCCTGGTCTCCCACGCTCCAGTTAATAATGTAGGAATAAAAGGCAGAGCTTTCAAAAAAAGAAGCGAGGGGACGGAAAAGACAAGGCGATAAATTACAAAGACGACCCCGAGCGACGGGGCGGCCCCCTCCTCCTCGGTGCCTTTCCCCAGCCATCACGAGTCCCCTCCCCTCCCCGAACCCAACCAGAACCAACGCCACTCCACCACCACAACTGCGCCTCCCCCCCAAGGATTCCCTCGGATACCTTCCCTCCCCTCCGCTCCCCAGCTCCAGCTCCCGCCCCCACGCCGCGCCGTCGCGGCCGGGCCACGGCCATTGGCCTCGCTCCTCCCCTCCCCTCCCCGTCGCCCTTCGGCCGGCCTCCGTCTCCCCCGCGGTAAGCCTGCAGCTGCTTCCCAATCTTTGACTCCAGTGCCGCGAGATCTTGGCTTGGATCTGCGGCCCCGTGTCTTCCCCGGGCCGTCTACTCGTCGAGTTTGCTCGCTTCTTGTTCTCGATTCGGCACAAGGAGCGCGCGTGCAGGGTGGAATTGCGGCCGGGCTGGTCATTTCATGTCAACATCCTTCCTTCTTTTGTCCCCCGCCTCAGTTCCAGCACGCGCATCTCCGTCAAATTCTTCTTTTTGGAAGAGGGGGTCGGTTCACTTCAGGTTGGCAGTACTAGTACCAAACGTAGCTTTCGCTGCAGCAGCTGCAGTCCAGCTCTGTTTTATTTCTAGTACCGAAACAGTTGTTGGAGTTTGGGCGATGTAGCTGTCCCTGGAAGCCCGAGTTTCTCCTCCCCAGTAATGGAGTGGGCCGGTACTTGAAAGCCGAGCTGGCGCATTGTTGAAAAAGAGCCATCTTATTCTTTTTCCTCAGGTGTTTGCTTCAGGTCTAGATTTGAAGAATCATGTGGCAACGTCACAAAAAGAATGCACATGCCTGGAACTTCAATATGGGGTAACCATTGCCCCTAGCAAAATGTAGAAGCATCAAGCTTCAGTAGAGGGTAAAGCTAGGTAGAGTACATTGAGTGACAGTGGAGAAACAGATCCGATCTGTTGGCTCTCTCTGTATGCAACTCTGAGCTCTCTATATAATCTTACAGCTCCAAATTAGAGCTTGAAAGCATGGGCGCTTTGAGTCGGTAGGATTCGATTACAATGTTTGAGTTTTGCAAACCTCTGACCCCTTCTCTGAAATTTGTAGCAAGACTCGATTACATTTCCCCTCAGTTGGAGCGAGTGTCACCGTTGTACCTTTTAGGGGGTTTAGTTCAGTTTGGTAGTACCAAACTACCAATCGTTGTGTTCATAGCACCATAGCAGTTTGTTTACTTGTACCAAAACAGTTGTTGGAGTTTAGGTGATGTGTTACGCCACTGTCCCTGAAAGCCTGAATTCCTACTTCGCAGTAATGGAATGGAGCGGTACATGGAACCAAAGTTGGTACCTACATGGCTGATGCATTGTTGAATTTTTGTTGCTGCTGTTGCGTGTTTGCCCTGAAGTAATTGTTGCGACTGTAGATTGAAGGATTATGCGGAACCGTCACCAACCAAATGTTGAAGAATCAGACTCTAATATAGAGTTGCTATTCTCACCAGCAAAATGTGGAAGAACTAATATTTGATAGAGGGTAGATCCAGCCAGCTAGGTTGAGTACATTGGGTGCCCATTTGTTTGCTCTTTCATATAGTCTTTACCCCTTCAAATTAGAGCCTCTTAAAAGCGTGTGTGGTAGCAGCCTGTGCGAGCTACTCAGCTGCCAAAGGAGTGAGCTACTCAACTCTGTTCTGTGGGAGCATACTAAGAAACTCCTAGCATTTTCAATTAGTCCAGAGATTTCAGATTCCTACCATGCAGCTAAATCTAGTGCACATGTTGTAGTTAAGGGAGCTTAGACTTGTTAAGCGCATGCTAACTATTTCCTTTCATATTTCACAAAGGTGGGCGGTTTAACACATTTTTCAGTTTCCTGCTTTTATTTTACAAGTCCTTGAAATTAGATTTAGCCTCTTCAAAAATAAATAATTCATTATTTAATCTTTATTTAACTTTTAATCGCCCCTTATTATTTGTGTAGAATGAGAAGTTGTTAAACTACCTCGGGAAAACCATTTCAGAGAAAGTTGACGTTCTCAATTGTTGATCTTTCTGAACTAGATCCTTCATATATTGATATCTGACTTTATTTTGTGAAGGAATATGAAACTAAGGACAAAACGACCTGGATGGAAGTCCCTCGTGCCTCTGCAGTTGAGCAGGAAATCCACCATGCGCTTCTTTCTGTTTCCCAAGGTTCAGGCATCCGGTCAATCTCCAAATGATACTCCGGTTTATCTTAATGTGTATGATTTGACACCCATGAATGGCTACATATATTGGGCAGGCCTTGGTATATTTCACTCTGGCATTGAAGGTACTTATTTGTGTCAGATGCATCTTTTTAAGCAAACGTACTATTTATGCACCAGTTCTTTTCATTCTTCTTTTCTCATTTCTGTTTGGTTTCGAGTTATAAATCCAACACGACTTCACTGATGCTATATTAGTCACCATTTCTCCTGGATTGTTCAGATCATTCCAACTAGCTCATAACGGCTAATGTTAACTATCAATAGGCTGCAGCTTACTTTTATGTACCATTCTCCAATCAAGTTGTTACTTACTCGACTGTGCATTAAAATAACAAGTAATCCCCTTACCTGAACGACTCATGTCTGCATAGTGGAGTTCTAGGTAAATAATAGCGCTTATTTTGACCATCAGGTTTTTGTGGTTGTAATGCGACTAATGATATCTTTGCCACCAGTATCATAGCAATTTAGCACACGATGCTTCAGGTGTTCATCTAGTACAGATTTTGGCATAGCCTATATAAGCTCCATCATGTACTCATATGTGCTACTGCTGCTGTTATTAGCTCATATTGCTACACTCATGTATAGGCATAGCCTCTGATCTTTTATTTCTTTTGGTAGAGATAAATATGGGATGGTAGCCTATGTTTTCCCTTCTACGAAAACTATAGATGAATGAAATAATCTTTGCCTCTCTTGATTTTGAGGGACCGCTCTATATGGCATTATGGCTTAGACTTCAATCTTTCTTTCCCAAATGGGTAGCTTCGGAAGGTGAATAAATAAATATTTTTACATGTATACATATGTAGACCCATCTCTTAGACATGAGGTAAGGATCTTCCTGGATCCCTTTAGTCCAGTGTCCGCTGCCAGGACAAGAGGATGGATATTTAGGGCTCTCTCTAGAGCTTTTGTTAGCTTTAGCTTATTCCAATTGGGTCTGCTTGTGAAAAGGTGGAACAACAATTAAACCTTTATTCAGGTCCTCTAAAACAACACCAAAATCCTACCTGGCTCTTCTGTTTTACTGTCCTCGTGCAAATCAAACTGGACAATTTTTGTGGAGTACAGAACTGATCTGAATAACATTGTAGTCTGATTGCCTTTTTTTTTTCTTCACATGCAGTTCATGGCGTCGAATATGCATTTGGAGCACATGATTATCCCACAAGCGGAGTATTTGAGGTAGAACCTCGTCAATGTCCTGGTTTCAGATTCAGGAGATCAATATTCCTTGGTACGACGTGCTTAGATCCCATCCAAGTTAGGCAGTTCATGGAGCTACAGTCAGTAAACTACAATGGAGATTCTTACCATCTTATCATGAAGAATTGCAACCACTTTTGCAAGGATATGTGTTACAAATTGACCGGCAGCAAAATTCCAAAATGGGTGAATCGGCTCGCCAGAATAGGTACCATAACTTAATGCAAGCACTAATGCTTATTATTATTAGATGGTCAACTGTTTATTCCAAAAGGATAGGCAGTTGTGATAATGTTGAGTGCATGGTCAGAATGCATTGAGCACTTTGACAATTACGGCCATCATTCTTGCTGATTAAATTCCATTGCCACTTTATTTTCTAGAAATGTAGTTTACCAAATTGTTGTGTAAAGCTGTACTTTTTGTGATCACATCATCTGCTAGTGCAATTCTGTAATCTTTACAGCGATTGGACTGGAGACCTTGATAGATTAGGAAAAGAATATAACCCTCCACCACACAAAAAAAGGCAATATATGACGGTGCACTTGACACCTGATCTTGTTGCAGCCTAATCATCTGCTAGATATTTGAGAAGTCTCTGTTTTCAGTTTTAAACAGGAATTGCATTCAGCATGGGCCAGCTTCCGCACAACATGAAACTCTGAACATGTAGTTCAACTGTCCATGGTCGGTGTAGTTTCATTTCTTGTCCAGATAAAGTCGTAGAAGAAATGAGATTCTTGTCATGTACATCAATTATTATTATTTTTGCTTGTTTTCCTGAGGTCCTTAAAAACTGACTTTTATCCCTTTTTCCTACAGGTGCCATCTGCAACTGCCTCCTCCCGGAGTCTCTCAAGATTTCCCCGGTCGGCCATGATCCAAACAGCCAGCCCGAGGATTCAGAGAAGCGCCGCCTGCGAAACCCGTTAAGCTGCTTCTCCTCCATCTCGAGCCAGAGAGCGCTTCCCCCGTCTTCTTCCCCTTTCCCTCCATCGCCCGTGAAAGAGCCCATTCTGAGCTCTTCATTGAGGAAATCCAGCACCGCGTCGCTCAAGAGTAGGTAGCCTGCGTAACTTTTGAGACCAAGTTGGCTAATTCAGGCAGCGGCGGCGCATCTGGACGGTGCCAGTTAATTTCTCTCTCTCTCTCTCGGTGTCAGCCTAATGCTTGCTTGTTGATGTTGTTGTTTGTTGTATCATGTGATGTAATCCCCGTGAAAAGAGTGGCTAAAGACAGATGTGATTTGGGTGAACGAATTCACCTCGATTCCACCCGCTCCCTCCCTGTACTCCTGATAGACTGTCGGCCAGATTGGATTTGTATATTAGTCTCTATCTATTCTTTCAGTTCAGTCTCCTCTAGTCCCTGTCTCATCGTACCTGATATCTTCCTCCTGTTGTCACATCCATGCATGCTTGTGTTGTCATGTGATTTTTTACCTAGTCAACTGTAAAAGCACAGACCAGTCTAGTTCAGCAGTAAATCAGCTAGCCTGCCATGTCCATATGCAGCTCACCGCATGTGGTTTTCTGAAAGATGGAGCAGTGTAGGCTCTAAATGAAGGCACATGCCAGTGGTCAGTTGAGCTGAGGTTGAGACCGGAAGTCAGTAAAGGTGGCTACAGGCGTACCACGCCTACGCCGGCGGATCGGATCTGCATCTCAGCCATACAGGTGTTGCAGCCGCGCTGCGAGCGTACAATTCCGCGGAGTGGCGGCGTGCCCACCAAAGGATAGGAGAAGAGAAGGACGAGGAGGGAAGGACAGCGAGCACGACAGTTTGCGGGCGCTGAAAGCTCTGCCCCAGTCTCCAATCTCGTCGTACGTAACGTAGTACAGCTCCAGGGGGGAGGCACCTCTCGGATAAGAATGCTCCGATCCTATGATGCCCCCACGACTAAGCAACGCCAAAGCCAAAGCCACGCCCAGCCCCCCGGCAACCTGCGTACGTTGCGTCCCCCACACGGCCACGGCGGGCGGGCGGGCGGGGGCCATAAAGCCGGCGACGGCGACGGGGCTCGACGAGGACGACGGTCGATGGCTCCCTCCGGGCTGTCCGTCTGTCTGTATGTGTGTTTTGTTTCTTCCCGTTCGTCCGTGTGCGGCCAAGGACGGAGGAGGAGGGTCCCTGTCAGGCGCGGTGGATGACGGGCGACGATCGGTTAGGTCGTGCGCGCGCTCGCTTCGCGGTGGCACGTACGTACGTGTTACTTTGGAGTTTTGATCCGTCATTTCATCCAGGCCGATCGCCCGCCTTTTATCCCTTTTTTACAGGGCTTATCCACGCGGGAGAATGGCTTTTCAGGCGACGGCTGGTTCGGTTCGCTTCTGCAATCATTAGCTCCGGATAACATGGCTGCGGTTTTTCTACCCTGAGCTCGACACGTCCGACGTCTACTCCTACTAGGATAGGAGATGCCACGTTTATGCGGCTAGCTGTACGTACGTGAGCCGAGCACCAACTCCTGCTCTGTTCCTGCTATCTCATGCTCCGAATGATGCCCAGCGTAAGCGTCAGTGCCTTGCTAGTGCTGCCACTCTCCTGTGCCGCCAGTTACACATTGTTGACGTATAAATGTATTGCATAGTTTTTTTTATATCAAATCGGTCTTTGATTGCATTGACTAAAGCATGCACTTCTACATCGTATCAGAGTCAAAAGGTCTTAAGTTCAAGACCCAGCTGGCTGTAACTATTTTCGGTCCATGTTTAGGCCTGAGAGCATGCACTTCTACACACACAGAGAACAGCTGCTGATTGAAAGACGGAAGGGATGTCATCAGGTGGCATTTCCCCCTTCATAATAGTATATTCTTCTGTGATAAAGCCCGCCAACTGAGGTGAAGCCCAGTCAGTTGGGCCGAGGCCGACCCCAGATCATCATCAAAAGCAAAAGAATACAAATGGGGACTGCACATACGCCTTGTGAGCTGTGATCACGCCATTAGACATTACTACTAGTTCAGCTCACGATAAACCACTTGCATGATGATAACCCGTACATAATATATACTTACAAAGATTACCAATTCATAATGTACATGGCTTAGCAAATAGTACGTACTACTACTGAGATTCTCCGTTAGGGCATCCACCCATTGAAACTACCACCAATACTACCCAGTTCTGACTTGCTGCTACTACTGCTAGTACGTGCATACGATTGCCCCGCAATCCCGGTTGATTAATTAATTAATTAACATTGATTGAGCATAGTAAACTACCACTAGCACTGTTCTTTCACCCCCTCTATCCGGATCAGCTGAACTGATCGTACACCCCTCCGAGGTAGCCGCCGGCCGCCAGGTCCATCATGTAGTTGGTGTAGGCGTACTCGCTCATGTAGGTCAGGTCGGTCTCCACCTCCTCCATCCCGAACTGCTGCCCCCCTACCATTGCCGTCACCGTCGAGAACGACGAAGAGCTCGGGCTGCTGCCACCCCCGCCGCCCGTTGCCGCCGCCGACGCCGCCATGGCCTTGTTTTTCTCCTCCTCCGTCTCCGCCAACCTCTCCTTGAGCCTCAGCAGCTGCATCCATATATACATGCACATGTTAGTTCAGCACAAACCAGCTAGCTAGCTACGTATAGTACCCAAGAGTTCTGTCATTTATGTGTGTGAAGTGTGAACTGCAGCTAGCTGCATGGCGTGAGTAAAGACAAGAGACTAGCCAGTCGGACTGTTGCGCTGTACCTCGGCCTCGAGGCGGCAGTTGTGGACGACGACGGCGTCGTGGGCCGCGCGGAGCTTGGAGAACTCCTCCTCGATGAGTTTGCTCTTGTAGCGGGCGCGGCGGTTCTGGAACCACACGGCGACCTGCTTGGTGTCCAGTCCCAGCTCCGCGGCGAGCTGCACCTTGCGCGGCGTCTCCAGCTTCCGCTCCTTCCTGAAGTTCATCTCCAGGAACTGCGCCTGCTCGTCGCTCAGCCTTCGCTTCTTCGCCGCGTCGTCCCCTCCGCCCTCACCACTCGCTGCCTGCCTCGCCCTCCGCCTCCGCCGCTGCCGGCCGGCCTTCTTCTGCTCTCCGCCTGCACCATTCACTTGAGAATCAGCAACAGCATATTGCGGTTGAACACTCGATCGAGCACTTACGTGCATATGGATGGTGCGCTAGCTAAATCAACGACGACATGGATGATTAAACTTACCGGAGACGACCGGTGTGGCGTCGTCCGCCGGGAAGCTGTCCGGGAAGACGAAGGAAGGGAACAGGAGCCTCTCTCCCTCCTCGGAGCTCATCTTTCCAGCAAATCAAAGCTAACAGCAACACGAGAATACTTCTCTCTCTAGCTAGTGCCCGATCAACAAATACTAGTATATTTGATCGGCTCTGATCGATGCTTTGGGCTTTGGGGTTGGGATATTTTGAGGGGCGAGAGCAGATGCTGTGTTGTCCAGTGACCGGTGTCCGAGTCTGTGAGCCTGGAGCTCGGCCGGGGGAATTTATAGAGGGAGAAGCGAGGGCTGAGGAGAGAGGGGCGTAGTACTGGCACTAGGAGTGGTAGATAGGAGTTGGGGCTTAATAATTCGTCGTGTGGGGAGCCACGGGAAAGCGATGCTGCGTGTGTCGCGCTGTGGATTGGTCATCATCTGCCGGTAATAGTGATCGATAATCAGAGTAATCGTGTGCTAGTTTTAGATAATGGAAAATGAAACGGGAGCAGGGTAAAAGCGACCGAGGGAGTGAGCTTGAGTGACATGCTTACTACGCACTGTAAATCATCTCCAATAGAGGCGCTAAATTTTTTTGCGGCATCGAAATAGGGTTTTAACGCACGAGGATGAGTGCTTTTTCAGGCGCTGCAAAATTTAGCGTGCCGCTGTAGCGCTTCACCAGATGCAGTAAAATTCAGCGCGCGCCCAGCCGCCGCTTGGAAAAAATATGAAACGACACATACGGAAACATTTACAGTTCAAATTTATAGCATAGTTCAAGCCCCAAACCACAAGCAAGTTCATACGATGCTAAATAAAACTAGATGAAACGATGCTAGACTACTTCCCGTCTTTCTCGGTGGTGTAGTCCGACAACGTAAATGCATCGAGTCACCGAGGATCTTCATCGTCCCATGTCGACGCATGTCCTAGGTCGATCTGGGCTTCTGCCAGTTCCATCCGCGCACACTTGTCCCCCCGACGCACGGCTCGCTCCGCCCTCCTCTGCGTCCAGAACTCATTCTCGACGGTGACATCCTGCGGTAAGCGCTTGCGCAACACCGCCATGGTGTGTTCGTCCACCTCGGCGATGAGGAGGGGGCGCTCCCGCCTATGTTGGAGGCGGCGATCCTCGTCGCTGATTAGTCGCGGGGGAGGTGCGAGATCCTGCGCCAGGCGTGTCCGCACTCGAAGAAATTCATCTGCGGCCGAGGCCGCCCGAGGCGCCACGCCGTCGTGTCGTATGCGCCGGCGGCCTCGTGGGCGGTGTCGAATGTTCCGAGCCCGAGGCATGTATTGCCGGAGCGGATCTCCGCGTAATGCACGCGGAGGGGCGGAGGCAGACGCCGCGGTAGCCCGAGCTGCTCTGGGGACACGGTGGCATGGCGAGGCGCTGGAACCGATGGAGGAAGAAGACGCGGCGGCGCGGGGCGCTGAAAGAGGTGTGGCGGGAGAGAAGTTTCTGACGGTTGGCGGGCGCAGGGGCGCGGCTTATAACCCAGTGGGCTGGGCGTCGCGCGACAAAACTACCGCGCGCGCGCTGTCGCTTTTTCCCGCGCCCGGGTCAATTTATTTCGCGCGCCAACTTTTCACGCGTCTGCTGGTGCGTGTCGCACGGCCTCTCGCGCACGAAGCTGGACGGTTTTTCCAACGCGCCAGTTGGAGATGCTCTAAGCGGGTGCTGATCTCCCCAGATTAACAGCACAGTGCCGTCTTTTGGCGACAAGGACGCACGCACTACACTAGCCGGACGGCCATCGATGGATGCTTGTGGCGAGAACTGTGAAATTCCCGCGCACTTGTAACTTTTTCACCGACGCAGATGGCCGCAACAGTATTACATATTACTAGCACGTACGTGCAGCTAGTGCACACAAAAAAGAAGGCTGCTAAGCTTTGACAAGTGTGCAATATTACATATGGGCGCATGCATGCACGCACGCAGCCAAAGTTGAAAGTGAGTGCTATAGCTAGGTCGGTAGGGCATGGATCATGGAGCGACACAGATGGCTCGACCGATCAGCTACCGCCCGAGCCGAGAGTTCGGGACGCGCAAGTTACCACTACCACCCATGGATCGGGTCAGGTGGAGCTTTAGTTTAGCCTAGCCCATGGGACGGGTTGTGTCTGTCGGCCTCCGGGGTCCGGCCGGGAGACGACGAGCACGCCTAGCAAGGCCAAGCTGCTTGACGTCAACCAGACCCATGCACGCACGCACGCTCGCGCTGTACCTTTCTTCGAAAAAAGTTTGGCGCGGCTGCATGCCAGATATCCATTCCCAAGTGTGCCGTGCCACACGCTTTGTTTCATATCGCGCATAAAGTATGCCTGTACGTGTGGATAGGGCGATCGAGCAGCCGACGATCCATCCAGCGACCATGTGAAACATCCTCCCGATCGACCGCTGAGTGATTTGACCGGCCAGCGCGTGCGTACGTACGTACGCGTGTTGGCGTGGAAGACGGGTGCATCGTCCGTCAGCGGCCAGGAGGTTCCTTCCTTACGGCCTCTTCTTTCTTCTGTATATCTAGTAAGTATAGTTTACCCCTACCCCTTGCGGCGCATCGATCTGTCCACCTCTGGCGTGCGACGACGACCCGTAAAGCTTGTGTGAACAGTGTGCCTTTTGGGCGACACGACGGATCGATGGATGGGTGGCGCGTCCTAGCTAGGCAAGGGACTCGATCAATGGCGGCTACATTTTTTGGCAAATATATCTCGCAGCATTTGCGTGCTCGTGTACCTGCCCTTGCTAAAAGAGTGGCATGGCCAATGGCCGGTTGGCAGCTCGGCACGCAGGTGTTCCACTGCTCCAAGGAACGCAAGCACTCGTGCTGCATGCATAGCCGAAAATTAATGAACAATAGTACAATTACAACACGCGGTAGTACTGTTTTTTATCCAAATATCCATGCATGCATGCGGGCGTGCATGGTCAAACACTATCAATGGAGAAACTTTACAACTACGGTGCTCTGCAGTCTGCACGAGTACAGACCTAACGACCAAGCTGGGAGAAGAAGAAAAATACGAAATGGAAGGACAAACTAATTAAGTCGCCCTTGATCAGCCGTCGTCTTCAAACAGAGAGCTCGATATCAGAAACTGTCCTCCAAAAGGCCGCTCTAGGTTATTAAGAAGTTAGGCGCGTACGTACGTGTTACGTGCATCGCCTAGCTATATTGCCCCTATGCATGGCTAGCTTATCATTTGATTTCGTTTTCAGTCGTACGTCTCCCGCTTGCTTTCGTCTTGGAAAATGTTGGCTCCTCCCTTCCAAGTTACTGCTGCGTCCATACCCCACGCGACTGCTTGTGCTATGTACGTGTTGGCGTTCCATAGGCACCCCATCCACCGGACAAAGACAAACTGCCGTACAAAGTCCAACCACACGATGTTGCAAACTCGAGTACGTTATCACATGACCAGTACAATTTCCCTATGAAAATAAACAACTGCATTAGTCATGTGTTGATTAATTAACTCGCCACACACAATTTCTTGTTTGGCATTTTTTTAAACACAATACATGAACGCCCATCCCTATAAATACATCCACACAACCCTATCCCCGTAGGCATCTTCAAGAGATCGAGCCGGCAGATCTCGAGATTGCAAAGTCGCTACATGCATCTCGTAGTCGACGGGCACACCATACCACCGAGAAAATAGCGACAAAGAGACTGAAAAAATCTAGGAAATATACAAACATCCATGTCAAGTTTAGAACGTGAACCCAAGTGGCCTGGTTTCACCACAAGGTACATAACCATCTAAGCTAGGCTTATTTCACATTTACTGTTTAGTAATTGCATGTATTAATTATTCCTACTCCTACTATCCTACATGTTCATACAAATTTTAGCACTTACTTGACACGACTTACCACCGTACTAGTTCAATGTTATGATATGGATCCCCCGGAGGATCTAAGCAATGATAAGTTATATATAAAGATAATTATCTTTTTGCACTATCAAAATTATGAAACACTTGGTGGACAACCACTTAAAAACTTCCAAAAAATGCAGTTATTTGAACTAACCATCGGATTTCAATCCTACGGCTCCTTCGTTATTCTTCAACCTAGCCACAACCATCCACCCTCCTGACCAACCTAACAAGATGCCACGTCGTTCATGAATGCCCCATTACCGCGTCATGTCACCACGACACCGTCACCCAACTGCCACCCATCGTCACACCGACCATCCCTCTAATCCTACCACGTCTCTAAAATCTTCTCTGGCATCGCGAACCTCCCCCTCCCCCACCCCAAACCCATGAAACTTCCTCCGCTCCACATCGTCATCGTCTCCCGCTTGATGAGCCTGAATCATGAACTAGTCGCACGGTCTACAAACCAACCTAGAAGTTCATGATTTTGCAATCACCTATTGTTCTCAGGAGTTTGGAAGCTTTAATTTTCATATATAGATAACTTCTCATGTGCACCAATTCGAAAATAAAAACCGGACATGCACTAGTGGTATTGAGGCAATACTTTGCTGGTCTTTTTTTACCAACTTTGTGCGGTATAGACTTTTACCTTTGCTGTCACTGTGAACCATTTTCTTTTCTTCGAAAAGGGGCGCTTTATCACTGTGAACCATGGTGAAAAAAGCTAGTTGTCGCATTTGATGATTTGATGTTCCCTTTAGAAATTGGCCTGAGTGCGGATCAGTTTAGTCAGCTAGCTTTGAAGTAGTGACCAGTATTAATTCCTTTTTGGCCGAGTGACGGATTTGGACGTGGCTGAGACATATATTCGCGGCCGGCGTGCGAGCACAGGAGGCGCCAAGGGTGTGTGTGGCCTGGTAGCGTGCGTGACAACGACCTGAGAGAGTGAGAGGATGGCGATATATTGCACATCGATCCATCGGAGAATTGTTTCCTTCCCCACATGAAAGGTGCATGCACACGGATGTCGCAAGTTCCAAACGATTGCTGTGACTTGTCACTTGTGTGAGAATACATGTTGGTTTTGCAGAGGAAATGCCTCACAATCCATGATTTTGATGCTAGCAGCTAGCCCATGGATGTCAAGTCGAATAGGTCGATTTCGCTTTCATTCGCAGGTCAGCTCTACCCTGATAAAAAAAATTGTAAGATTTCCACCTTTTTTCTCTCTCTCGTTTCAAAGTCAAAAATTAAGAACGTGTAGAATTTATGTGCACTCATCATCAAAAAATAAAATAAAAACAGTACACGTAAAAACAGGGTTGACATCAAACGGGCCCGGATCGATCGGCGAGTGTCTGCTGATGGCATAAGACTAGCACTCGAACGTCAGTTAATTTACTCTATCAAATCAAGATCTGGTCTGGCGCGGCCCCAATTCCGCGCGTGGCGCCATCTGAGGAACAGCAAGATTCGACGTCCGTCTTGGAAACGGAAATCCCCCCTGCACGATTAATCAACACCGTGTCCAAGTGATACGTACGACCAGCTGCATGCTTGTGTACGCGTGACCCACGTACATATAGAGACGAACAGGGGACGCACGGGCAGTGAACACGACTGGCGAGAGTGACGACAGCCTCACTCACTCGCCACCATGAGAGAAGAGAAGAGAGGAGACACAAGGACGACGTGGGGGGCCGCCGGAACCCGATCGAGCGAGGAACTACTGGTAAAGACTAGGAGTAGATAAGAAAGGCAGCGCGCAATTGGCCAAAGTGGACACTGGCTGTGGGTCGCCATCGGTGGCACATGGGACGCGGCCCCGGCGTCGCCCGGGGCCGTGCGCGGGGGGGGGCTCGCCGTGCCGCCACGCGTCGGCCGCTGCGGCGCGTCCGGCCGCCCCCCTCCCCCTCCAAATCTCCTGTTGGCGCACCATCGGAGGCGCAGGGGCCGGCGCAGTCCCGTCCCGGCCTTTCCGACGAGAGCGACGTCTCCTCTCTCTCTCTCTCTCTCTCGCTCGCTCGCTCTGGCGGACTGACGCATCCTATCCACGCCAATGGATGGTGAGCGCCCAGCGCGCGCGCGCACAGGACATGCCGCGTGCGTGGCCAGTCAGTCCCACTCCTAGCTACAGCTGCTTGCCCTGCGCGCACTAGCCAGGGGCCGGCCGACCAACCCAGACAAAAGCCGGCCGGTCCAGCGCGCAGGGCAGCTCTCGCCGCCTGCCCCCGTGCCGCCACGCCGCGCGTCCATGCGTGTGCGCTGCATCTGGCCCTGCCGCTCGCGCGCGCGCGGCCTGCAAACGAAATGCAGCCTGGACCGCCGGGCGCATCAATCGCACAAAGCCGCCGCCGGCGGTCGTACGTACGCAGCGCAGCCAAGTGCACCAGATGTCAGCGCCCTAGCATACGCAGCAGTCGCGTGGAATGGGGGTCCGGTTCCAGCTCCAGCCACAGCACCCGTTTCCGTTTGTGTTGCTTTGCGGTCGCTGCTCGTCGCTGTCGCTGGCTCGAGACGTGTCACCCGTTCCCTCTCATCGCCATCCATCGCGGCTAGCTAATCCCAAGTCCACAGGAGATGGACAGAAACCTTTGCTCGACTCGGCTAGCTCATCGCTTTCGCAAGGTGCGCACGCACACACACGCACGCACGCATCGCGCATCGCATGAGTGAATCGCACGACGGATCACCGTGCATTTTTGCCTTTATTACCGTCGTCGTTTTGCCTTTCTATTTCACGGAAACAACAACAAGTGACCAAAGTAGCTGCATGGCATGACTAGCTATCCCCTGTAGGGGGTTGCTATACCTATACGTGTACATATTTTTTTTCGCGAAAACACATGTACATATATGGTCAGGCGGTCCCAAAGCTGCATATCAGCGATGAAGCCGTGCCGAGCTCGGATAAGAAGGTGATCCGTTATTTTTTTCTTCGGCTGTGGTCATCGACGGAGTTATATACACTTCGGGGGGGGGGGGGGGGGGGGGGCTGTGGCCCCTCCAAGATATAGAGAAAACATTGAAGATTTTTTTCCAGAGGTCAAGATTGAAGAAAAAAGTAGTCATTAGCCCCCCCCCCCTCCCCAAAACAATCATATTTACTGATTAGCCCCCTCCGCCGTTCTCTGCTAGCTTCGCCGCGGGTTGTGGTGGTGCCGGGGGCAAATGACGGGCGTTTATGCCAAGCTCAGAGATGTTTTACTATTTTTTCAGTTTTCTCATATATGTTGTTACATGATTTATATATTGATCTTTATAATATGAATGAGACACATATTATTACCATACGAAAAGAAAATATATGATTAGGCACACCTGGGTCCTCCTAGACTCCTAGAGAAGACAATTCAAAAGAGCGCGGGGCGGGAGAGAGTGGTCAAGTCGATCGATCTACCGTAGCTTGTAGGTACGTCTAGATATAGGTCGAGCTGTCACGTATACATGTGCCGATAGCATGGGTGCATAACTAATTGCTGCGGGGAATATGAGCAGTACACTTTCACTTGTCTTCTATATATCCGTCAGCTGTCGAACGGACCGCGGTACTACGTAGCAGTTGATGGCCTTCACTTTAGGGTCCTTGGTTGATTGCCTTGACTTGGACTATTCAATGAGTGTTTTTTACAGTCTACTATAGTATATTCAACTTCTAGTGATTGCCTACGTTTATTTTTCGGTTTTCCTAATTTTCTGTCTTGTGAGTTTTTTTGTGTGTGAAAACAGTGAGTTTCTTTTTTACAAGTACAACTTTTGTTTAGTGAAACCTTTTCATATAGCTGCATTTCTTAATTCTTAAAGGGTGCATGTTGCCTATTTTACTAAGCCGAATTTATATTTTTTTCATAGTCGATTTAGACACAAAAATAAAAATAATCAACTTAAAAATGTACATTTTTTTAAGGGAGACTTTCTTGGTGGTAAATTTCTCCGCAGAGTTAAGCATGAATATACATGCTGGTAAGAAATCATTGGAGGTACTCCCTCTATTTGTGAAAAGAAGGCCAGTAAAATTTGTCTGAAGTTAAACAATGCAAAATTTGACCGAGTTTCTAAGAAAACTATCAAGAACTACAGACCAAATGTAATATCATTACATACGCAATAAAACATATCTATATTGATCTAGTCGGTATTGTATAGTTGTTGATGATTTTTCCTACATCACATGGTCAAACTATGGACCGTTTGAGGTCAGTAAAATTTATAGACCTTTTTTGTAGACGGAGGGGATAATTAAGATTCACTGTAATCATCGGTACTAGTAGCAACTAAGGTGCACGACTAATACCTTGCGCAAAAGCCTAAAGGAGGCACGAGGCGTGCGAGAAAGTATTGGCAGCGCTCAAAAGTAAGATGTACGTAGCACGCAGCACCCGCGGCTAAGCTTAAACTCTTACGTACGAGCGAAGAATCGTTATACTATTCAATTTCAATCAAAAAAGAAGAGAAAAATGGTCATATGCGCTTTCCAATCCGGTAGGACGGTCGACACGCATTGAGAAGAGAGAGGTTGATTGACGCCACACCGGTATAGTCCAAATCTAGCCCGCCCTTTTACGTCCACAATCAGATGAAGATCACTTAGCTAATCAGAGCGTGCATGGCTCGCACATGTGTCTGCGCTTTGGGCAAATCACCTCCGAGCCTGAGAGCAAAGCCCAATTAGCCGTCACGTGGCTCGTACTACGATCGGGATAAGGTTTGGACCTGCGCGCGCCGGCCTGGTCGACTGCCCAAAGGTGGCGTACGATTCGTCGGCGTTTCACGTGCAGCCACCCCCCATAGTTGCCAACCTCGCTCCACGTCGACCGCCCACCGGCCAATCAATCAGGCCACCCCCGTGGTTTGGACGCCAGACAAGGATCACCGATGTGGTCGACCACACCAGTGCTGATTGATTAGCTTTGCTTAGGGCACGGTTATTTCCTCCACAAGCTTCACTTAGCTTACACAGTAGCCAGCTTTGGACTTTTCATTTTGCACCTCACACTAAAGCCACAAAGTCTAGCTACCTTCAACAGCTTTCAATTTTACTCCCTTCGTCCGAAAATAATTGTCCTAGAAATGAATAAAATAGATTTATTTATAACTAAAATAAGTCGAGATACATTCATTTTAGAGACAAGTATTTTAGGACGAAGGAAATATTTGCAAAACTAAAGCCTTCCATTATCCAAAATCGACATGTTTGAGGGGTGTGTGTGTGTATGAACAAAAACCTGAGAGCTCTGTCGACGCACCGGCCGTTTGGAATTGGATGCTAAACTAGTAATGCGGGGCGGCCAGTGATTCCTTGTCACATGCCTATGGCTACGGCTATGCCCTCGTACTTTGGCTCCCCTTTGGCATCACGCACACCACGCAGAATCGCTCAATTATGCACTTAACTAATCAAGGTTGGTACTACTCCATTGGCTAGCCAGAGCTGGCTCTAGCTTTGGGCTTAAACTATGCGCTGCCACTGCCATCCTTATCTCAGACACCTCCCGCTCCTGTTTCCCCATCTCCAACTTGCGGGATCCCGACGCCATATGTTAATCAGCCCGCTGATCACTCACTAACAACACCCCTAATCAAATCGAGCGAGGATTACATTACACCATGGTGACCACCCAAACCTAATCTCCTCGGGCCACGGCTAGCTCTGACACAGGCTCGCCTACCTCGCCTAATCTAACCACGCTTTCCGGTCGAACAAGCGGTCAAGGCTCAACCTCGTCGCAATTTGCAGCAAAAGCTTTGCTAGGGCTAGGCCTTAGTAGGCGCTTTGACGAAATCAAATCCATTTTACGATTTGATTGGGCAGCCGTCTCCTGGCGTGCATGTGCACGCCGAACGGGGCAGCAGGCAGCAGCGACGTAGGGTACGCACACTCTTGGCCCTCCTCGAGGGGCGCGCGCGTGACAGTGCGGGCTTGATACGGCCGATCTCCCCCGTGGCCTTTTGCGCGATAGCGCCACTAATCGCCAGGGTTATTTTAAAAGGCCTCCTCGCTTAGGTTAGTATAGCTAGCCGGTCGCTGCCCTCGTCGTTTCCTCGCGCGTGCAGCTAGCTAATTTCGCGCCAAGCTTTGCCATCCATGACCGACCGACCGATCGCCGTCGAGTCAGTCAATGTGTCTTCCCCAAGCTTGGTCAATTGGTCAGGACAAGGCACGCCGCTGTCACAGTAGGTGGTTAATTATTACCGCGCCAAAAAAACCTATTGTATATCTCTGCAAGCGCCAGAAGACTAGCTAGTTAGCCGAATCCGAATTCCGAAATATCGAAATATGTATGTACTGGTACGTCTCTCTGTGTCCGCCGTAACATGTCTTTTTGTCCATAGCTGCAGTTTTGAGATCAGTACTCCACAGAGGGAGACAACGTACGTTTCAACTTGTGAGAGGCCCTCCACCCCCGGCTCCACCTAGGGCGCGACACATGTGTGCGTAATTAACCTCGGTACTAGTAGAAGCGGAGGAGCGCGGCATCGCGGCAACAGGTGTAAACTCGATGCTTTGTTTCTCTACTGACAGCAGCGCTAATGCCAAGTTTAACCGGAATCATGGCCGGCCATCTTGCGTGCATGCTTTCCCATAAAAGGCGCCACATTTTAGGGGAGCGCGCGCGGCATCGATCCATCCATTGGACGGCAAGCGCTCGAAGCTTCACCCCCAAGGCTGGCAGTGGCAGCTAGACTAGAACCAGCACACATGGCATGCTTCGGCCCATGATATAGTTTGTTAGGATTGTGCTCTCTCCTTTTCTCCTCCCTTAACCTAATGTCTAGAGTGCAGTAAACTAATCCCAGTTGCATGATAGTAAAGCTTAAGCACCAACCAATGAATCGGGCAAAGGATGAGGCTAGCCCGCTCCTAGGTAGGGGACCAGCGCGCCGGGAAACATCCGGACAAAGCCTCATTAGCGCTAATTAAACAATCACGTTAGCTTTGTGGAGCTCAGCTTCGGCCACACCACAAGCGCTCCTCTGTCATTGCGTGTCAATGGCATGGGCTCGTGTTTGCCGACCTGGCCCCTCCGAAGAGCGACACGTGCACCGGAAGGCGCACCGCCCGTGTGAGCGGAGGGAGCGACCCCGGCGCACGCACACCGAGGATGCCGCCCTCGAGGAGTGTGGTACACATTTCTTTTGGCAAAATGATTTGATTCCAATGTTTAAGTAGTGCCCCCAAGTGTAGGGTTAAAGAAAGGGGTTATGTGCGAGAGAGGTTTAAGGAAGGTGATCACGGCCACGGCGAGGCGAAACGTGGCCATCGTGCCGTGATTAGTTTAGGGAGGGACGTGTTTCTTAGTCACTCTAGTTGCCTAATTAACAACAACTTGATGAATGGATGGATGAAAGGTGGTGGAACTTTCTTGTTGGTACGGTTAGCTTGTTTGTTTAGGGGTTCATTTCTCTAGGGAACAAACTTTATCTTGTGATTTTGCCATACAAGGCAAGTGTGTGACATAAGGGCTGACGAATGCATCGTTGCCATGTCGACGCAACAATAAGCTCATACGCTACATTTAGGAGTCAAAAGAACAACCATAGAAATGGATAATTGTCATCATCGTTTGCGCACAGATACGGGTGCAAATAGTCAGAAAACCACACCACACTGCTTACTGTATGATGTGTGATGTATGTTGTGTGTAGTATATATACATGCATGATGGCCAACCGATTTTACACTCCACAATACAGATGCTTTACATGCAATTAAGAAAGCAAACCACACCTTGACCATGCACCATGTCTCACCATTTTGTACAATCTATAATGTACTCACACTACAAGTGACCTGACACCAGTCACACCACAAAATGCACTGCCAAACCAACTGCCATGTCTGACGGAAGGTAAACACAAGATGAGCAAGTTCAGAGACCTAACTACACCTCGCTGATCTCTGAATCCTCTGAAGCGGGAGACCCCAATCTTATATCGGCTCTCATGTTCTCCTCGGCGGCCTTGGGCTGGCTGCCAGCCTGATCAAACCTGAAGCAGCACCGTAGGTGGTCGTTCACGATGCCGGCGACCTGCATGAAGGAGTAGACCGTCGTGGGGCCGACGCACTGGAACCCTCGCCGCATCAGGTCCTTGCTCATAGCCTCAGATTTGGGCGTCTTGGTGGGCACTTGGCGAGCGTAGCGGAAGCCGTTTGTGATGGGCCTGTGGTTCACGAAGCTCCAGCAGTAGTTGTCGAACGATCCGAATTCACGAACTACCTGCAGATAGTCATTGGCGATAGCGAGGATATTATTGGTACGCCAGAAGTTGTGAAACCCAAGGGTCGATTTTGTTCGAAGAAACCACTGAATCTGTTTTGCCAAACGGATACTATACAGGTTGCAAAATAGTGGTATAATTCATGAGTAGCATTAGTCCAAGTATCCAAGCAAGAAATGATAAGTATAGCATATAGTGGTGGTGGTGTTCGAGTTATAAGCATTCGGTTTGAGAACAGTTCGAACAGTTGTGTACTTCTGAAAAGCAATTGATGACTGTATATTACAGTACGATACTAATACTGATGCGAGTGTCACATTGTTCGAGTTATAAGCATTCGGTTTGAGAACAGTTCGAACAGTTGTGTACTTCTGAAAAGCAATTGATGACTGTATATTACAGTACGATACTAATACTGATGCGAGTGTCACATTGTGCAGAATCTGAAACTCTGAAAGCACACAAGGTATGGGCCATATGGCCCATAGCAAATTCAAAGGCTTGTTGGGCTTTTATTGAGTGGGTGCGACATGGCTTCATTTTATTTCGAAAGAAGCTAGTCTGCTGTAACATTTTAGGGCTTCTTTGATTCAAAGGATTCCAAGGAATTTTTTGGAGGATTGAAATCCTTAGGAATATTTACTACGTGTGTTGTTTGATTCATAGGATTGTAAACCACGGGAATTTTTTCAGAGGATTTATTTGCACTAGATTTCATAGGAAATTTTTCATCCTCTCAAACATCTTTAAGAGAATCCTATGTTTTTCCTATGCACAATCAAACACTCATACAATCCTATAGGATTCAAAATGACATGCCACTCTAATCCCACGTTTTGGAAATCCTATGAATCAAAGAGGCCCTTATGATTGGTTGGAGGAATGAAAATGATAATGATTTATATGTCCTCATTCAGCGATAAATTAGAGGAAATTTTGTAAATATTCATTTTACCATTTGAATTCACCATAAACAAAACTTGCCTTTTGAATTTGCTTGGCGTTTGCAGCCACAGCTCGCATCTTTTGCTGTGACAACAACGTGCTTCCGTTTGATTTGGACAGCTGGTTTATCTTCTTGTCCGTGCAGCCACACACGGATGCATTGTAGAAACCATCAATCATCTCCCTGAACTCATCCCTCTTGCTCAAAATTACAGGCCAGGAGAGCTCAGCTAAGGCTTGTGATAAGGTGAGCAGCTCAAACAACTTACGGTCATCGTGCACCGGTGCTCCCCATTCTTCATCATGGAATGCAACGTAGAGGGGTTCTACAGAAGTTATGTACCATGCATCATCAGAAGTTATATGTGTAAGTTTCAAAAAAAGAAGAAGTTATATGTGTACTGCACCCTCATGGCGTGCGTGCTCAAAATTGAGAAATCACATGCTTGTGATAACTGATAAAGTATATACTTCATATCATGGAGTTCACAGATCAAAATTACGGACTCTAGGGAACAGTGGAAACGTAACGAAACGAAGCAGGGAGCAATCGAAGTTTGTCACCAGAGTTGGCCGTGATCCAGGAGCACCTCCTCTTCTCCAGCTCCGGTGAGCTCCCACACGCCCCCCTACCACCATTGTGCCGCTTCTCCTCTGCTTCCGCCTTTGTGCTTGCCCGCGCCTTGGCTCTTGCTGCCTTGGAATAGGCCGCAGCAGGGCGAGTGGTGCGGATGCGCGGGAGCGCCGGCAAGCCGCTCGCCGGAGACTCCGACTTGACGCCCGGCATGTCTGAAGTGCCAACTGATCGACGGAGCTTGCAACGATTCGGAAGCAGGCGCATGTAGATGGACGCAGACCTGAAGAGCGAGCGGCTAATGAGGGTTTGAAACGAGCGGCGAAATGACGACGGATCCGTTACGCGGCCACGGAGTTGGTACGGGTGCGGGTGCAACGGCCTCGGCACGAACGAGGGTGGCCGTGGCTTGGCCCCGACGCCTCGTACCGTTACGCGCAAGCGTTGCGTTGCCATGCACCGCCCCACTACCCACACGCACACCCACACACGTAGCCGGACCTCACCTCCCTGTCGTTTCCACCATCCGGCTTGCGCGCAGCGCACGTCCGCACCGAGCCGGCTCCTACGTGGTTCTCGTCGGCAGCAGCGACAACGGCTTCTTCTACTCGAAGAGGGAATACGCATTCTGTACAAGGAAACGGAGAAGAGTGTACACACAACACAAGGATGCGGGCACAAGCATTGGTCCCAGTATCTTTCAGCACCAGGGAATCGTTTTGCTCCAAGAGGATGAACAATCTACATCCAAATGTTCCCTTCAAGAATGGACCAGGGTTCATGTTAGATCGACAGACCAGTCACTAAGACCTTGAGCACAATTCAAGTTTTTGGTGGCAACTTTTGATCACTGCAGCAGGGAACAGAAGCAGCAGCGGGATACAGTTCTGTGGTGAACGGCACTGTAATGTGGATCGTCCTTCAGTCAAGCTTAGAGACTAGTTCAAATCGAACCTACCAACTTTTGACAAAACTGCACCTCGTTAGTTGCCAACTTGCCATTCCGTACCAACTAGTGGTAAGTGGTAACCAGTGTCCAAAATGCAGTGTAGCGCTATGCGAAATCCAGCAGCAGGTGTTCATCACCACCTGAAGAAGCAACAAGGCATGATACGGTCAGTTAGTAATAAGAGAGTCTAAACACAGCAGTGTAAAATGCGAGGCATGACTGGGAATTATAAGAGAACCGAAAGAAATTAGCTATTTACAGAAAACACACGAGACATAATGCTACAAGACAAAAGCATTACATCGATACAGCAATTGTTCAACTGTGCATACCATGCTCTTGTCTAGTAGTATCAATTTACTTCTTTGAAAAGTACATTGAATCCTGGAAATGGAGCGGCTCGTTTCCCCACGAGGTCCATCCGGAACCCAATTCTCTTGCAAAAAGCTCTATGCACCTTGGAGGCTTCGGACCAGGAATATATTCTGAAAGAATTTCTTTTGCAGGTTAAGGATTGGCCATAAATCATACTGCCACTATAAAAAGAGCTGCATTGCATTTACGACAGGACAGATGCGAAAAAGGGCTTCCCCCCGCTTTAGATTATAAAGCAACGTTCAACCGATACAACCAGCTTGCTGGGGCCGCAGTACAAACAAGCCCAAAAGAAAAAGAAGAGAAAGAAACAAGAAGAAACAAATGCCGACGCCGGCAGCTCAACTAAGCAAAGATGACCGACACCCGCTGCACCCACCGGAGAAGAACCACCGCCCGCCAAGCACTCCGAAGCCTTGCGTACCAAGCAACATCTTCATGAAGAAATGCGACGACAACGCCGCTGCTGCCCGGACAAGTCCTAGGGTTTCCCCCGATACGCGGATGGCAGTGGGGAAGGGGGTATCACCGACGCCCCTCAGGAGGGTCCCGCAAGGCCCACGGGCGCAGCCGCGCTGGTGGCGAACGAGCCGCCAGAGATTTCTCCCGCCCCGAAACCACCACCGCCACCTCAGACAATCGGAAGCGCACCGCCCAACATGCCGCCCACCAGCCTGTGCCACCACGGATACCACACCATTTTCACCGTTTCACTGAGGCCACCAACACAAGACCTGGAGGTAGGACGAGAAGACACCAGGCTCGAAGGCAACCGCAACGCAGCCGACAGGAGGGAACAACCTCCACCGAGACTTGCCAGGCCACCACCGGCCCGGCCGGACCCCAATGGGTCCGGACAGTCCCTGTAGCCACGCTGCAGCACGCCGGCCGCCGGAGCCACCTCCACCGCAGCCACGGCCCCCTTGTCTCACCACCAAAGAGCCACACCGTCGCACCCCGGACCGCAAGCCCGCCCCAGCCCAGATGGGGCCCAAAAGGGCCCAGATCTGGGCCGAGCGGGCGCCGCCGGCCAGCCGCCCACCGCGCCGCCCCGCAGCCAACGGCCACGCCGCCGCGTCGAGGGAACCCGAGGCCCGCAAAACTCCCGCCGGGCCTCACCGCCGCCAGCCGAGCAGCACCACCGCCGGGCAGGAGGGAGCCCCGACTCCCCCTCCAGGCGCACCGGGAAGGGACGTCCACCGCCGCCGGCGCCACCCGGGCACGCCGGAGGCGGCGAAGGAAGATGAAGGAGGAGGGGGGCCGAGACGGGGAGGAGGGCAGGGGGGCGGCGGTGGGGAGGAACCCTAGCGCGGGTCGCGGGAGCCCCTCGCTAGCCGCTCGACAGGACAGATGCTTCATTGCAGATGATTAACTAAAAGATAAACAGGACATAATGTGACAAATCACAGGCAAGGATACTCTGAAGAGGAGGTTTCCTTGAGTGTGCACCCGGAACACTCATAATTACTTGGCTGCCTTGTAGAACCTTAAACTTCGATCCTGACTCAGCTTCTCTATTCTGCCAGGAAGAAAGCCAGGAGACCAGAATATATCAATTTCAGGGTACACAGTCCAGATCAAACGTTGAATTCAAGAAAAAAAAGGCAAAATAATCTAGAGGAAAGAACTCACAACGTTGATGTAGCCAAGAAGGAGACACTCATAAGGCCTGTGATGGAACAAGTCTAGATCGCCAATCAGTGAACCATCCGACTTCACCTGTGATTTGTTGAGATTTCAGGACCGCATTGCACAAAAATAATGACACCATTGTAAAATTACTAATGTGTCAATTAAATCATTGTTATAAAAGATAAAAGGTTGCACATGGATATTAGCCGCAAACCTTCAGCCAATAAAACTCCGTGGGGTCTTTGACCCCCCAAGATGGAAGCAATTCTTCCTCAACAAATCTTCGCAGTTTCTCCCGATTTGTAATCCACAAAACTAGAAGAGCTCCAGCTGGATGTGCAAGTTCTTGAACTGGAAGATACAACAAATTTCTATTGGGAAGTGTAGGATACCTAGGGCATACATTGTTGAAAAAATGAACTGCAATTCATAAAAATGCCTAGCTGGCCATGCACAAATGGGATTATTACATTAAAAAGATGACAACAATAGAGAAGAATAGAAGATGGATCCGTTTTAGTCCGAGAATATTTAGTTTCCATGAAACTACCAACAAGCATATCCCCAAATCGGGTTTTATTACAGGAGAACATGATATCAGCACACATGGTTCATGGTCAGTGAATCATAAACATCCGTAAATAATAGGACACCACAAAATATACATATAAAAGAAGGCTTCAAGAAATAAGAAAAGCTGTAATTAAAAATGCAATATATAGGAATACTGCGAAAAGAAACATGCATTTAGGTCAGATATCAGATAGCTGTTGTAACCTTTTGCTTATCAATAATATGGCCGTATGCATCTTTCTGATGCAGAGGCCGGGGCAAACCCTCTTTTCGAAAAAAAAGGTCAGATATCAGATAGCTGTGCTAACATTCAAGCATAGCAATCCAGAGTTTAACTAGTTAATCCAAAGTTAACAATCCAGTGTAGTCTAATTAAGACACGTCACAAATAAACAAAAAAGAGAAATACAGGAAAGTCAGCCATCAATAAGCCCGGACAATCTAAAGTTTTGCTTGCTTGGCAGAAGAAGAAGAAAGAAAGAGTTAGCTTACACTTCTTTCTGGCGAACACATCCATTCTCCCAAGGTGGGTCAATAACTATAAGGTTGTACCCTATATTAGGATTATCTGGAGACAGAGGACATCATCCACAAAATAAACGAATTAAGCACATCTGCCAATACAACCTTAACAAGCACAGCAGGATCAATACAACATATTAAAACATTTGTATGCTACATTCACATACCAGGAATGAGATCACGAACATGTGTGAAGTCAGTCTTCAGTTTATGTATCATCAGCATCATGCCAAAAAGATAAAATAAAAATTAAAGATGGACTGTTCACTTAGATGAAATTAGGTGAGACACCTGCACTAAAGAATGATTAACTCACCATCATGAAGCAACTTCCTTTTGGTAAAATATAAAGTCTACTCTGAAATTCTCCTTCTGCCTCATCGTTTTCTTCAACACTGACTATCCTATTAAATAATGGACTGGATCTCTTTTGGACATTGCAGGTACCTAAAACATGGTAGAGAAGGACTTTATGCACTTATGCATCATACATACCTATAATTCTGTAAACATGGTCATCAAGAAGTACTCGTACAATTTTTGGTTTGATTATACCTGCCTTGACCTGACCAAGAGGCTTCTGAAAGCAGATAGTCATCTCGTAGAAAGGTGCTCGCCATGAGGCCCCAAGCTCAACAAAATTGTTCTCAGAACTAGTTTCAACATTTGGCAGGCATTCATCTCCCTTGATCATCCCCGGAAGGAATTCCAGTAGATCTTTCGTCTCGAGGAGTGAATTATGGGCCCTAATTAGCAAAGGCCTTGCTTCCTAGCAAATGGAACACCATAAGAGATCCAAACATTACATCAAAATACCTGTAGAACACTATTCAGTACATTTCTCTACCAATTGGTATAGGCAGATTATGACCGTTTCACGAACACCTAACAAGACACCAGATGTTAATAACATAATACTCTCTAAAAATCCTAAAAAATGGCAATCCCAAATTTCTTGTTTGCTGATGACGTATTAAACTGTTTCTAGTTTACTAACGTTCTTGTTACTGATGAGCACAAGCCTTTTCATTGGAATATACTACTATTAGAAGAAGTAAAACATCAGTACCCCCGCAAAAGAAAAAGTAAAACATCAGTAAATGAGAAAACACAAATGTAAACCAATGTGTCAGATCGTCACCTGGTGCCGCGCTTCTGCGATCCGCTCCACGGCGTTGAGTTCCCGGGGCTTCGGCTGGCGCTTCCGCTTGCGCTTCTTCCGGTCGGGAGACGGCGCCGTCCCTTCGCCTCCCTGCCGCGACGGGCCGAAGCTTCGGGAGTAGTACGCCGACGGGACGAGGCGGAAGCGCCGGTAGGATTCGCCGAGGAGGCGCACCGGGTCGACGAAGGCGGCGGGAGAGCCTGCGAGGCGGTAGATCCCCGTGGCCTCCAGCGACCGGAGCTCGTCGGAGGCGTCCATCGGAGAGGCGCCGCCGCGGCGAGGGGGTTTGGGTCGGGAGGGAGCGTCGGCCGCAGGGTAGGGGTTTAATCCCAGCAGGTTAGCCCGTGGGTCCCACTGGCCAGAGAAACCAGCGGCCTGCGAACTGGTACTCGGGCAGTGTCGCCGTCCACAAAAAAAAACGGAGCGAAGCAACCAACCAACCCCCCGCGAAATCTTCAAACCCCACCGCGACCGCCATGCCAATTTCGCTGCTCCTCTCCGCCCCCCTCCCCTGCCCGCCGCCGCCTCTCCTCCGCCACGGCTGCCGGCGGGTCCCGGCCCCCCTCCGCGCCGCCCACCTGCCTCCGCCGCTCCGCGTGGCCCTCGGCACCGCCCGTGGCGGCGGTGGCGGGCGGCTGCCCGTCGAGACGCGGTGCGCGCGGGCGGCCGCGGCGGTTGGGGTTTCAGGGGGAGGAAGCGATGCTGAGAGTGGCGCTGGCACGGGGATCACCGCGGCGGCGGCGGCCACCGTGGCGCTCGCGGTGATGAACCGGGTGCTGTACAAGCTTGCGCTCGTGCCCATGAAGAATTACCCCTTCTTCCTCGCGCAAGTTCTCACGTTTGGGTAAATTTGATGCTTCCATGGACATCTAAGCTCAATTCCAGCAAAATTTCACACTTAGTGCTACATGCTATTTATATATAAGAGTAATAATAATATAATGCATGTGTAACTTCTTTTTGCGCATCCTTTTTGTTACACTGATTTCTGTGAAGTCAATGCACAAACCGATTTTCTAAGTGCTCCTCGTGTACTTGCTAATTTCTGCAGGTATGTTGTAGTCTACTTCTCAATTCTCTTTGTAAGATATCAGGCTGGTATTGTCACTAAAGAAATGCTAGCGCTTCCAAAATCACGCTTCATGTTAATTGGACTGCTAGAAGCGATGGGTGTTGCTTCAGGCATGGCTGCTGCAGGTGATTACTGACAGTGATATTTGTACTTTACTTTCAGAATTAAGTATTTCAAATGCACTTTTTAACAGCTACTCCCTCCATTCCTAATTAGTTGACTCAGATTTGTTCAGATACGGATGTATCTAGACATGTTTTAGTGTTAGATATATTCATATCTAGACAAATCTAAGACAACTAATTTGGGACGGAGGTAATACATTACTTGAACCATGGTTTCTTCACAATTCAGATCGTAACTAAAATGAGTTCTGTATTTGCATTTTGCCGATGCTCACAGCTATGTTGCCTGGGCCATCTATTCCAGTGCTGTCTCAGGTACTATGTTTTTATTTCGCCTGACAGGCCTAAAATTCTCCACATGTTGACTTCTGAGTATTTAATATCCTTTGCCAAGTAGGAACATTCTATTGTACTGCTTACATCCAATCCTGTATTAACTTGGTGCCATATATACCCCATCTTTGTAATATCCTGGATTCGTTTATTATTCCAATTTTCTTATCATCCCTCTTAAGGTTGTTCTTCTGTTACATATCTCAGTCCTTTCAACACGTACTACTTTGATAATCTTGTTACCTGCAGTGCCAGGTTTAATAGCTGTGCATAAAGATTAGTACTTCCTTTCGGTGATTTTGTGCAGACTCGGTACTCTTAACACACTTGCTGTTGTTTTGCAGTCTTTTCTGGTATGGCAGCTTATTTTATCAGTCATCGTTTTGGGAAGGAAATATAGGGCAAACCAAATTCTTGGATGCTTGCTTGTTACAACTGGAGTAATTCTATCAGTAGTAAGGTATGAATTGGAACATCTAGCCTTGTTTGGACGACTAATTTATGTACTTCACATCACTGTTCTCATAATTTGAACTGATTTGTTTCCAACTGTCTGTTATATCGGGCATCACATATTCATTGGCATTGTGTATTGGACATGTTCGTGTAAGCTTCTGATAAGGTGGAATTATCAGCTGCTAACTATTTATTGGAGCACCTTCATGCACTGGAATGGTATATTGTAGAATGCTGACAAAATAAGATTGTTATGTGACATATTTTAGGTTCCATCCACTAAAAGAACGCAATGTGACTAGAATTTGTTTTGGAAAGTTATTAGCACAAACCCAATCAACTCATACAAAATTATAGTATTTCTTTCTGCATTCCAACTTCTCGGTAAAATCAAGGGCATAAGGCTAGGACATTTTCTGGCAGTTTTCTAACATGTAATTTTTCAGTGACATGCAGCTAACACCCTCTTATCTATATGTGAAGGTGCTGTGGCTGAGTACTAGCACTTGCACTTGATTAACCCCTTCTATTGATTACTTAAGCATACATTGTAGTCAGTCATCCAAGGCAAGTGGGGTAGATGTGTCTTTCTGTAGCAAGGCTCACTGCTTTAGGCTCATGTACCAGATACTTCTGATAACCATAAAACCTTATTATAATTGGAATAATACTCAAAGGAGCTTTTTGTGGTGTGATCACCTATATATGGCTTGCCTCTTGGGTGGTTTGGTAGCCTTGTGTCCTCATCTGATCAACCTTTCAGATGTACAGTTAGTGGTCGAGACAAAATGCACAAATAATGAACCAAAAGTTCGGAAAAAAAAGTGCGGACTGAGAAATGGCCATGGCTTTACGCTGATAGGGTAGTACATGGTTATAATCTTGCTAATATGATGATTGTGGAATACTTGCAATTTATGTGTTGATTGGATTTTGAGTATTTCCTGGCCATGCTTTTACTTTATGAATGCAGTGGAGCAAACGGTGGTTCATCTCTGTCTGATGTCAAGTTTTTTTGGCCAGCAGTTTTGATGGCTTCATCTGCATGTCAGGCTGGTGCATCTATAATCAAGGTTGAGTGGACTTGCTGGTGTACCCCTGATGAAACTTTCAGTTATCCCAACTCTAAATCTTGTTATTACCGTGGCAGGAATTTGTTTTCATTGATGGTGCAAAACGCCTTGAGGTTCGTAATAAAAATATTTCAGGAAATAATTAATGTGAATATTCGCTGTACCTATTTTTTTCTTCTTATTTTAAGCTATTTCTGAGTTGAAAGCATGATGGCCTTAGTTCTCTTTGTTTTTACACAGGGAAAGCGGCCTGACATATTTGTGGTCAACTCTTTTGGGTCAGGATTCCAGGTAAGCTTAAAGTCATCTCTGTTTTAAAACATTGTAGGTTTAATAGCCACTAGTGAAAAGAGAAACGCTACTCAGACCGTCTTGTTTGGTATCTTACGATGCTATGGAGTTTTCTCATGGTTGTATCCTTAGTCACTCAATCCATTGGCTTTTCTCCTATTTGTGCACTCCAAATCTGCTATGTTGAACTATGCAGGCTCTTTTTGTTTTGCTACTCCTGCCGTTTCTCTCTAATTTGAAAGGCATTCCATTGACTGAGCTCCCTGCATATGTAAACCGTGGTGCTGCATGCTTTCTGAATGTTGGTGGTGGTAATCTGAACGGTGAGTATTACCCATAATCGTAGTATCTTCAGATGCTAAATAGTTGAGCATTGCTTGTACTCCGTATACCATGTATTACTTCAAATCTGTTGTTGGATGGAGAAAAAACCTTCCCTAGAATCTTTCCACTAATAAGTATCGTACTTTTCTCATTTACTTGGACAAATTGTTCGGTTATGAATGGCATACACAAACACAACAGTCGCTATATATAGCAGTTCATTATGTTGAAGGGCCCTTGTTTGTCACCTTGATGCCTTGACCACTGATTAGTAAAAGCTATACGTCAATCTGAGAGGCTGCCATTCGAAATTTTCCCTAAAGATACCGTAATCATGTGCTGATGTTTTGAGTTTTCAGATTGTCCTGGAGCCCCTTTGCTACCACTGCTCTTCATAACTATGAACATGGCCTTCAACATTTCTGTGCTAAATCTGGTGAAGATGTCTACAGCACTGGTTGCTTCGCTAACAGCAACACTAGCAGGTTCAGTAACAAAACACACTCCCTCTGAATAGTTTAAGAAGCACTATGATGGTTCATACTTATAACTACAAGGCACAGGTTTTTGTAGTTTAGTTAAAGGTACCAGGATAAAGCTGTTTGAAAATTGAAACATTTTGTTTGGCATGCAAATCATTTCGTAGTATTGTGCTAGCACATATGCCCTGATAAGTACCTAGCGCATGGCACGTGCGTGCAAATACACAATTAGACATGATTCTTCTATGTGGTCAGTCCTATTCATTTCTTACTTTCTGATTTCTTCTTCCGCTGCAGTACCTCTTTCGATATACGTTCTGTCACTTCCTCTTCCATACATGCCTGGAGGAACAAGTTTAAGCACATCCTTTTTGGTCGGCGCTGCTGTCTTGGTGCTTGGGTTGCTCCTATACAACCTTCCTCAGAACTCAGCTGATCAAGTGAAGACAGAGTGATCAAATCCAAAATCACTCACAAGGATGGCAGCCAGCTTTTGATGCACCTTGATACTCCCTCCGTAAACTAATATAAGAGTGTTTAGATCACTATTTTAGTGATCTAAATGCTCTTATATTAGTTTACAGAAGGGGTACAATACAAGACCGTGCATTTTCAACTGCGGTCTGCAGCACATGTTTGTACAGAACTTCTGAAGGGTGTGAGCTCCGCAACCTGAGAGAAATCTTTTCGCACAGGCAGGGTCTAATAAATTCTAACCTATAATGAACTCCCGGTGCCACCCACTCCACTTTAGCGACTCCAGCAACTAGCTTCAGTCTTTCTGTCAAAGAGAGCGCTTGGAAATATCAGAAGTTCGGTGTTCGTGTGGTTGCAAATCATCTACAGTTTTTATTTTTTTGATTCATAAGCCATATTTCAATGTAAAGGTTGTTTCTACTTGTGCGTCGATGTATTACCAAACGAAATTGCTTAGTATACCATGCACATCGCCATCAAGCGCAAAACACATGGGGTTGTCTACTTGTCTTGTCCATTTATCTCTGTCCAAGTACTGACGGAAAATGTTCATATAGAAAAATTTGACAAGACGGCTCTCCAATACTAGAATTTTTACTTGCGTCTGTAGTTCGTATACACATCTTTCTTTTTGAATTTCGCTGCAAATCAATGTCAGTTTTTTTAGAATGGCAAATTGAATGACCATGATGGCAAATTATGTTGTCGCGAAGATGACAATTTCTTTTAGCAAGCATGGTAAATCTTTGTCATGTTGAACTTTTTGCCAGGATTTGCTGTGCTTGCTAAGGGAAATTGCCACCCTCGCAACAACATAATTTGCCATAAACATTCCTGTTCATTTTTTTTTTTACCTTTTTGAGGGTTCTTATACACATGCGCACCCTTCCGGAAGAAAAATACAAGTTAAGTACACCCCGATATACATGAGGAGGAGTAGGTTTTTACCTCCAGAGTGAGAGCCCAAACTTGGGTAAACTGCTTCATGCTTTCACTCTGGGCTTTCCGGCTAGTCGCGGCACTCTATCGAGGGATCTGCCGGATTTGACACCGATAGTTGTGCGTTAGGCACGGGTCATGCTAGTCATAACGGAAATACAGATGGGATCCAACATCAAATGCGTCGCTTTTCGCTCTTGGATAGATCTTTGCTTTTGGGGCGATGAACTTCATCACCAATTCAGTTGGGCAGATCGAACCCATCGACACCTACGTCCTAGGCCAGATTCTCTTCTTCAGGAGCCTGGAATTCATCGTTGATTTGCGGCAAGCTCTCCCTCTGTGCCCCGGTGCCTTGCTTGACACAGGAGCCGGAGTCAGTCTTTGTCAAATGGCAAAGATATTGCTAAGCTGCCTGACTTCAGGTTGTGGAGCCCGGGAAACGTAGCCGGCGAAGCCCTGCAAGAAAAGATCAAAAACTAAGGACCCCTAAAAAAATTACATAGAAAAGCAAAAACTAAAGAGGAGACACTTGCATTGCTTGGAGGTCGCTCAACTGAGAAGACCGGGAATCGAAGCTCTTCTAGAAGGCGGGAAGTTTCCCCCTTGAAGGTTGAAGGCAACATCCCTTGGAGTGACATGTCTTTGAAGAACCCGAATAGAGTCTGGGTATAGTCTCCAACGATAGCCACTCCGGTCAGAGTCCGGGTACACTCCCTGATGATAGCCACTCCGGCTAGAGTCCGATTCATTCCCTGATGACCTATCTTCGGAACTCTTCTGGAAGGTCGTGCCACTCCGCCTCTCTTCTATTCTACATATAGTTCATTTGAAGACATTGTGCTCCTCGTCGACAACAGTCGTATTGCGACATTGCCTAACCTGACGACTGAGCATCGCCCGGATTCTACTATTGATCCCACTGCTCCACTACTCCAACCTGAAGACGAAGTTGTAGTTGCATCAACTTCTTCGCCAACAGCTTATGGGAATGCTTCGTTGCCCACTTCAACATTTTTGGTCATTGATGACAAAGGGAGAGAATAATGTGGTTTAGTCTTCGTGAGTTTTATATATGGTCGGGTGTTAAGTCTGCAACTCTCGTTCTTAAATTGATCTTATTGAACAAGTTATGTAGTTCTCAAACTTTTGCTAAGCTTAATTCTTCATGCTCATTATGTTGATACGTCCATTTTGCATCATGTTTTTCTACTTTATTAATTATATTTTGGGTCTTTTATTTCACTTTGTGATACTATTCTTATGTCTTTTATCTCTTATTTTGCAAGTTTCACATGAAGAGGGGGATTGCCGACAGCTAGAATTCTGGACCGGAAAAGGCTACACCAGATATAGTTATTCTGCACAACTCCAAATGACCTGATAAATTTATAGAGTAAAAAATATTGGCAGAAGAAATACTGGAAGGGGGACCACCAGGGGGCGCGCCCACTGAGCTTGTGCCCCCCGGTAGGCCTTCGGTGCTCATCTTCTACTATATGAAGCCATTTGCCCAGAAGAAACCCAGAAGAAAACTCTCAGGACGAAGCGCCGCCGTCTCGAGGCGGAATCTTGGCAGGAGCACTTCTGCCCTCTGGTGGAGTGATCCCGCCGTGGAAACTTCCCTCCGGGAGGGGGAAATCAAAGCCATCGACATCACCAATGATCCTCTCATCGTGGCAGGACTAATCTTCATCAACATCTTCACCAGCACCATCTCATCTCAAACCTTAGTTCATCTCTTATATTCAATCTTTGTCCCAAAACCTCAGATTGGTATGATACATCTCCAACGTATCTATAATTTTTTTATTGTTCCATGTTATTATATTATCTGTTTTGAATGTTTTTATATGCATTAATATGCCATTTTATATTATTTTTGGGACTAACCTATTAACCTAGAGCCCAATGCCAGTTTCTGTTTTCTCTTTATTTTTGAGTTTTATAGAAAAGGAATACCAAATGGAATAAAAACTTCCGCAATGATTTTTCTTGGACCAGAAGACACCCATAGGACTTGGAGAGGGGGGCAGAAGGTTCCCGAGGAGGCCACAAGCCTGCCAGGCGAGCCCTAGCGGGGGGGGGGGGGGGGGGGGGGCTGAGGGCTTGTGGGCCCCTCGGAGGTCTTCCAACCATAATCTCTGCACTATAAATTCCCAAATATTCCCCCAACATCAAAAGCATCCACCAAAAAACTTTTCCGCCACCGCAAGCCTCTGTTCCTGTGAGATCCCATCTTGGGGCCTTTTTCGGCACCATGCCGGAGGGGGATTCGATCACGGAGGGAATCTACATCAACCTTGTGGCCCTTCCGATGAAGCATGAGTAGTTTACCATAGACCTACGGGTCCATAGCTAGTAGCTAGATGGCTTCTTCTCTCTCTCTATGATAATGTTCTCCCCAATGTTCTTGGAGTTCTGTCCAATGTAATATTCCGTTGCCGTGTGTTTGTCGAGATTCGATGAATTGTGGATTTATGATCAGATTATCTATGAATATTATTTGAGTCTTTTCTGAACTCTTTTATGCATGATCAAATATCTCTGTATGAATTATCAGGTTGGTTTGGCCAACATGATCAAATATCTCTGTATGGGAGAGGTGCTTAGTTTTGGGTTCAATCTTGCGGTGTCCTCACCCAGTGACATAGTAGGGGTAGTGAGGCACATATTGTATTGTTGCCATCAAGGGTAAAAAGATGGGGTTTTCATCATATTGCTTGATCCCTCTACATCATGTCATCTTACTTAAGGCGTTACTCCGTTCTTATGAACTTAATACTCTAGATGCATGCTGGATAACGGTCGATGTGTGGAGTAATGGTAGTAGATGCATAATCATTTCGGTCTACTTGACACGGGTGTGATGCCTATAGTCATGATCATTGCCTTCGATATCGTTATAACTTCGCGCTTTTCTATCAGTTGCTCGACAGTAATTTTTTTACCCATCGTATGCTTTCTTTCAAGAGAGAAGCCTCTAGTGAAACATATGGCTCCCGGGTCTATTTTCCATCATATATTTTTTGATTTATAAACCAAAAAACCCAAAAATACCTTGCTGCAATTTATTTATATTTACTTTAGTTTGCTCTTTTATTTATCTTTTATACCTATCTCTATTAGATCTCACTCTTGTTCGTGACCGTGAAGGGATTGACAACCCCTTTTTCGCGTTGTGTGCAAGTGTTTGTTAGTTTGTGTAGGTGCATATATTAGGGAATTGCTTGTGCCTCCTACTGGATTGATACCTTGGTTCTTAACTGAGCGAAATACTTATCTCTACTTTGCCGCATCACCCTTTCCTCTTCAAGGAAAAAATCAACGCAAGCTCAAGAAGTAGCAGGAAGAATTTCTGGCACTGTTGCCGGGGAGGTTCTACATCAAGCCTACCAAGTACCCATCATAAATTATCATCTCTTGCACTTACATTATTTGCCATTTGCCTCTCGTTTTCCTCTCCCTCACTTCTAAAACATTTTCAGAAAAATACAAAAATATTTGCCTTTTTATTCGTCTTCTTTCCGTTTGCCTTTATGTCTTACTTGGTTTAATTGTTTGCTCGTTTGCTTGGTATAATTGTGTGTTTATTGAAAATCAGAAACAAAAAGGTTTATGGATCCACTTAAAGTTTTCTACTTGGATCATCTTCGATCCATATGTGCTCGTGCTGAAACCCCAACTAGTTTAGTTGAGGGAAAATCTCTAGATGAACATGCTCATTTTGTGCATCACCGCTTGTCTCAAAAAGAGAGACTCTTATGGAATCAAATAAATTGTTTGCTATGTTATGCTTGGAATCTTTGTGAACTTTCTGATTTTACTTGTTGCTCTAAGAACCCTAAAAAACACCTTCCCTACTGTCGGTGTCAAAACCGGCGGATCTCGGGTAGAGGGTCCCGAACTGTGCGTCTAAGGTCGATGGTAACAGGAGACAAGGGACACGATGTTTTACCCAGGTTCGGGCCCTCTTGATGGAGCTAATACCCTACGTCCTGCTTGATTGATCTTGATGAGTATGAGGATTACAAGAGTAGATCTACCACGAGATCGTTGTGGCTAAACCCTAGAAGTCTAGCCTGAAGGATTGTGATTGTTCTCTACGGACTAAACCCTCCGATTTATATAGACACCGGAGGGGCCTAGGGTTATATAAAGTCGGTTACAGAGAAAGGAAATAATACATCCAGACGCCTAGCTTGCCTTCCACGTAAAGGAGAGTCCCATCCGGACACGGGAGGAAGTCTTCTACCTTGTATCTTCATGGCCCAACAGTCCAGCCCATGTCACACAGGCCGGACGCCCGAGGACCCCTTAATCCAGGACTCCCTCAGTAGCCCCTGAACCAGGCTTCAATGATGAGGTGTCCGGCGCGCAGATTGTCTTCGGCATTGCAAGGGGGGTTCCTCCTCCGGATATTTCAAAGTAGTCCTCGAACACAGAGAACGTGTCCGGCTCTGCAAAACAGGCTCCATAAAGAGTATAATATTTAACAAGTCCCACCTACTGGCATTTTTGTAGTGAGACACCACAGCTCTGCCTGGTCATTATTTCGAACCGTTTTTAGCCTCCCGTTGCATGTTTTGAGATGCGGTTTTCATTGGCACGTCTTGTCAAAGCAGAAATTGTGTCCCCTTATCGCGGGATTCTCATCAATACGGGCGTGGGTAATCCAACCGCGCTGCCTACACGGCCCTTGGGGGAATAGGCGAGTTTTAAGGCGAGTGGGGAGGCGCTTGATATTCGCTGCCTTTATAAAGGGATAAGGATTCACCTTTTCACCCATGCCTTCCTTCTCTCTGCCCATCCATTATCGATCTCTAGCGCCCAAGCTCCCATCTTTTCTGCCTCAAAAAAGCACTCCAGCCATGTCCGGATCCGGAGCGCGAGGCAAGTGGATGGCCTCCTCCGTCACGGAGAAGGACATTACGAAGCTCCAGGAGGCGGGGTACTTGGCCCCGGAAATCGCCCACCGGCTTCTGGCCAAGGGGCAGATCGTCCCCACCCCGAGCCTCATGAGAGGGTGGTATTCATCCCCCACTTCGTCCGTGGGCTGGGATTTCCTCTCCACCCATTCGTCCGCGGACTCATGTTTTACTACGGGCTAGATTTCCATGATCTGGCCCCAAATTCTTTCCTCAACATCTCGGCATTCATTGTCGTGTGTAAGGCCTTCCTCTGCATCCCACCTCACTTCGGCCTGTGGCTGAAGACCTTCAATGTGAAGCCGAAGGTGGTGGGCGGTCAACATGCAAAGTGCGGAGGCGCCATGGTGAGCAAGATGTCCAACGTCCCCTGGCCCAAATGTACCTTTGTGGAGACCGTTAAGGGGTGGCAGAAGCAGGGGTTCTATGTCATAGAGCCCCGCGACACCACCTGGGCCGCGGCTCCCGAATTCAAATTCGGGGCCCCAATACGGCTTACCTCCTGGCAAGAGAAGGGCCTAGACTGGGCATCGTCGGACGAGTTGGTTGCGCTGCAAATGCGCTTCAAGAGCATGATGGACAAGAACATCAAGCTCGTTAATGTGATCCAGGCGATGCTTTTTCGCCGGATACTTCCTTGCCAGAGGCGGACTTGCAATTTATGGGAGTTCGATCCAGCCAAGCACCAGACCCTTCAACAGTTCTTCGGCGCTACTCACGAAGACATCTGGAGGGTGCTTTTTAAGGCCAATGAAACGTGGCCGAAGATGACCGAGGACCGTGGGTACAACCTGGCCCATCCCGCCAGTCCGGTAAATTTTCTGTATTTCGAGATGTATCCTTCACCTGTATATTCAAGGAAGACATTTAAGCTTCCCTATCTATCTTTCTAGGTCTGGACAAAGAAGGTGGAGCGGATCCAGTGTCCGGCTCCGCTGCCCGAAGACCCAACAATCCCACTTCTAACGAAGATGCTGGTTCCGGCACCTTACCAGGCGCCAGAGAAGAGGGGCAACAAGAAGGCCAAGGAGACCAGAAGTGGCCTCCACCGCAAAGGCACTTCGGATGTGATGTCCGAAGACGCCGAAAACCATTCCTTCCTCGCTACCGAAGACGACGACGACGAGGAGGAATAAGAGGAGGAAAGAAACTTTCCCCCCGAGGGGGGAAGGAAGAAAAGGCTGGCCTCCACGGTTTTGGAGGCAGAGGCGCCCAAGAAGGGGAGGGTCCCCCTCGCGGATAACTCCGCGTTGGATACGAACAACAGCTCCGAGTGGCGCCCCAAGGAGAAGCCCCTGGCCGAATCGTAAGTACTCAAAAGCACCTATGAACACATATATCCAACTTTATTTCATGGTTTTAATGTGTCGAATCATGCGCTGCAGTCCGGCTCACTCCTGCCCCCAACGATCCTCATCTTCGGGGAACTCGCCAGATCCAAAGGTGATGGAAAGCGGGTCACTTCCGGAGGCCTCCTCTCCCAAGGCCACGGACGATGCCGAGGTGTTGTACCAAAGGACCTTCCCAGGCCAGGGAGAGGAACAAGAGGCCGTCAGGGTGGCGCCAGAAGGCGAGACCTCGGCCACCGGATACACGGGGGAGCAAATCCCTCCAGAGACTGGCGATGGGGGCCATGTCCAATTCGGCCCCCAGCCGAACACTATTCCGGAGGTCCATACGGCTCTGGAATCAGGCAAGCAGCCTCCCTCGCAAGGAGGTGCACCTATTCCGCCGGTGACTGATGACCCACAAGTGTAGGGGATCTATCGTAGCCTTTTCGATAAGTAAGAGTGTTGAAAACCCAACGAGGAGCAGAAGGAAATGATAAGCAGTTTTCAGCAAGGTATTCTCCGCAAGCACTGAAATTATCGGTAACAGATAGTTTTGTGATAAGGTAATTTGTAACGAGTAACACATAATGCAAATAAATAAGGTGCAGCAAGATGGCCCAATCCTTTTTGTAGCAAATGACAAGCCTGGACAAACTCTTGCCTCTCCTCCTTCTCCTCATATCGAGACCTCCTTCATTTTGATCACTTCATCCACACAAAACTCAACAGAAAGCTCGGTAAGATCCGTTAGTATAATAAAGAAAATCACTACTTTAAGCATCATTGCAAACCCATTCATATTTTGTTTTCGCATTGTAGCTATTGTATTATAACTTTTCCATTGCTTATACCACCGATAGAATCGATAGTTTCATCAAAACAGGCAAAGCAATGCATCAAAACCAGAATCCGTCTTAAATAGGACAGTCTGTAGTAATCTAAACATTCACCATACTTCTGGTACTCCAAAAATTCTGAAACATTAGGAAAAAATAAAAAAATTGTATAGAAATAATGTGCAAGAAGTTTCAGAAACTTTTGGCGTTCCAGTAAAAAGTGAAAATTCACACAGTACAGCCAAAGTTTTTGTTTTTACACCGCACATACCAACGAGCAATCTAATCATCCTAAAGGCAAATCTTGGCACATTATTTTTATTATACAATGGATTTGTACAAGGGGATAATTACTTTTGTGAGAATCTTCATGAAAAATTCTACATTGTTTCCATGAGTATGTACACAAGTGTTCAAGGTCGACTCTCACTTCTCCAATGCATAACTTTCAATCGCTTCTCTTTTTGAAGAAGTTTTTAGGTTCCCCTCTATATTTTTGTTTTTAAACTATATAAAAGCACTCAACAAAAATAAATGACCCTCTAAAACTTCCAGGTTGTCTCCCTGGCAGCACTTTCTTTAAAGTCATTAAGCTAGGCATAAAGTGCTCAAGTAATGTATCCACCCGAATCCCAAGGTATATCAAAGCCAATTTTAATTAACAATGATTTGGCATTTAGTAGTGAGCACAAAGCAACATATATCATGCAATGATGAAGTCTAACTCTCTTCCTATGCATTAGCATGTCATAAAAGAACAATTCATGCACATCAAGTAAAGGCCAATACATAGCATAAGCAGTTTCTTGCTATTCTATCGTGTTGGAAACATAGAGAGGCAGAGATGTAGTTACTCTCTCATAATAATTGCAAGTAGGAGCAGCAAGCACATGCATATTATATTCATCAAAATCATCATGTGCAACGGTAAAAGGCAGCCCATCATTGTAATCCTTAATAAGTGCAAACTTCTCCGATATAGTGTAGTTTGGAGAATTCAAAAAGATAATAGGACTGTCATGTGTGGGTGCAATAGCAACAATTTCATTCTTAACATAAGGAACTATAGCAAGTTCATCTCCATAAGCATAATTCATATTGGCATCTTGGCCATAATCATAGCAAGCATCAAGTTCATCAAAAAGGGATATTTCAAATGAATCAACAGGATCATAGCAATTATCATAGCATTCATCCTTCGGTAAGAACGAAGGGACATTAAATAATGTATGAGTTGGAGGGTTACTTTCATTAGAAGGTGGGCACGGGTAGCTAATCTGCTCTTCCTCCTTTTGTTCTTCACTCTCTTCATCATCTTTTTCATCCAATGAGCTCACAGTTTCATCAATTCCTTCTTCCATAGACTCCTGCAAAATATTAGTCTCTCCTTGGACAGCGGAAACTTTCTCAATAAATTCATCAATATCGGAATTGTATTTTGTGATGCCCCCGATTCAACACTACAAAAAAGACACATTCGTGACATTTTGGGCCGAACGAAAAAAATTCTGTCATACTTATGACACTTCTATGACAATAATTGTGACAAAACCTGGTATCATCAGATGTGGTGGGGTCCTACTTCTATGACAAAAAATCATGACAAAAAATGGGCTTTTCGTCCTGGGCGGGGCGGAGACGCAGCTGCATGACATTCTTTGGGCCGTACATGACGGAAAAAACCATGGTAGAAGCGAGGGCGAGGAAAATATCGGGGAGTTCCCGGTTACGGTGGCTGGTCGGGGGCCGAGCGATGCGCGTTTCTCTCATACGTACGCGCATGTGTGTGAGGCGTTGCACTCTAACTGAACCCGAGCGAGGCATTGGGCTCTAACTGAACCCGAGCGATTGCACTGTAGGCTACGCGTTACTGAACCCGAGCTATCGATCGATGGTTGTTAACTGAACCCGATCGAGGGATTCCTTCGCTACTGCTGCTAAGTGAAGCCGATCGATGCTGCCTTTGGATGAATAGTGAGCATTGTTGGGGGGGTTTAGATGAACAGTTCCCGGTGGGGGTTGGATGAACAGGAACCCGTGGTAGTAGAGGCCGTTGCCGCTGGATGAACAGTACCCCGATCGATCGAGCCGGTGGATGAACAAGACCCCATGGAGGGATGGATGAACAGGACCCCGTGGAGGGCTGGTTGAACAGTAGCCGGTGGAGGGTTGGATGAACAGTAGCCCGTGGAGGGGTGGTTGAACAGGACCCCCATGGAGAGGGCTGGTTGAACAGTTGCCGGTGGAGGAGCGCGCGGTGGAGGCTGGATAAACAGGAGCCTGTGGATGAACAGTCGTAGGTGGAGGCTGGAGGAGGTCGACGGTGGATGAACAGTACCCTGTGGAGGCTGGAGGAGGTCGATGGTGGAGATGAACAGTATCTCGTGGAGTCCCGTTTTGTGGTACGCCACACCCCTCCCGATGAACAGGACCCCCGTTTCGACCGTAGCGCTCCAACACAAGTCTGTTTCCTTCGTTTTACGGTACACCACACCCCTCCCGGTCAACAAGACCCCATTTCGACCATAGGAGGTCCAACAAAAGTCCGTTTCCTCCATTCTGCGGTATGCCAGGCCTCATTTCCATCGGCTGTTCCATCCAAGCCGGTTGGCTCCCGATGAACAGCACGCGTTCCGTTGCCTCCCGATGAACAAGACGCATTCCGTTGCCTCCCCATGAACACGACGACGGCGTAGCATCTCCGTTCCGAACTAGCCATGTACACGAGCCTTGGCCGTACGTATGTGCGAGTAGGCATTCGAGACCCCGCCTGTATGTACGTACGTGGTCGTATTTTCTTTCTTGCACCCTGGCTGCTGTACGTACGTGTACTTGCTACATGCGCGCCTCTACTACGACACGTGCGCACCTCTACTATGACACGTGCGTGCTTCTACATCGACCAGTATGTACGTACACGTTCGCGACCAGAATGACAAAGCTATGTACGCTTCGACCAGGTGGGTCCCGACTGTCAGGCACTTCCTTCCGTGCGAAGATGTAGCTAGTGGGTCCCAGCAGTCAGGGGGGCGAATCAATTTTTTTGCCCGTAATATGGACACACTTCCTTGCGTGCGAAGATGTAGCTGGTAGGTCCCAGTAGTCAGGGGGGAAACGTTTTTTTTTCGTGAAATATGGTGACCTATCCGGTGGGTCCCTGCTGTTAGGTGGAGGAATAATTATTTTGCGCGTAATAAGGAGGCACTTCCTTGCTGCGGTCGTGGACCCAGCTGCCAGCCTCTCCACGTACAGTACTCTTCCGACGGAAGTCGTTCATTGACCACATTGACCACGCCGCACCGAGAGCACCAGGGCGGTGGACGATGGCGAGGCCTAGGAAGGGGACGGCGCGGAGCCGGGGAAGACGCGGTAGTGGATGCCCACGTAGAGGGGAGTACGTGGGTTGACTGCTTCGGCTGCGGTGTGAGGCTGCCGTCGCCAGAGAATAACAGGAGGTGTGGGTGAGTATAGAGGGATGGCATGGCCAGTGGTGGCAGCATAGCCGGACACGGGAGGCAGGAGCAGGCGGCACGGCCGACGCTTGTTTGGGCGGCTGGAGCAAGAAGACCATAGGTTGAAGAAGCACTACAGCCGTTGGATGGACATCGTACAGTCACTGGAGCTAGAATCGTTCATATTTACTAAGTTGACAAAGCTCTCCGTCCCCATCATCTTAGTAGGCCCACAAGTCAGCCTCCCACTATGGTGGGTCCCAGCTAGCAGGGGGTATTCATTTTTTATGCGTAATAACGAGGAACTTCCTTGCGTGTGAAGATATAGCTGATGGGTCCAACCTGTCAGCTGGGGAACATTTTTTTCACGAAATACAGAGGCCCTTCCGGTGGGTCCCAGCTGTCAGGTGGAGGAATCATTATTTTGCGTGTAATAAGGAGGCATTTCCTTGCGTGCGGCCGTGGACCCAACTGTCAGCCTCTCCACGTACAGTCCACTTCCGATGCATGTCGTTCGTTGACCACGTTGACCATGCCGCGCTGAGAGCATCATGGCAGTGGACGATGGCGAGCAGTGGCGAAGCTACAGCAAGACCGAGTGGGCCATGGCCGGCCCAATCCATGAGTTTTTTCTATTGTATACATACTGTTGGGCCATGCAAAATAAGCCCAGATACATATTTCCTTCAGCCGGCCCGCCAACTAATTGGGCCAAGCTCCGCCACTGACGGCGAGGCCTAGGAAGGGAACGACACCGAGCCAGGGAAAACTCGGCAGTTGTTTCCCACGCGCAGCGGAGTGCGAGGGTTTACTTGTTTATCTGCCGTCGCTGGAGAATAATAGCAGGTGTGGGTGAGTAGAGGGATGGCTAGGCCAGCGATGGGAGAACGATGGGGCGGTGAGGCCTGCGCGGCAGCATAGCCGGTCGCGGGAGGAGGGAGCAGGCAGTCCCGCTGGCGCTTGTTTGAGCGACTGGAGCGGGAAGAGCAGAGATTGAAGAAGCACGACGGCCGTTGGATGGACATCCAACAGTCACTGCTCTCGTGTGTTGACTAAGTTGACATGGCATTGCGTGTGCGTCAACCTTATTTTTTAGGAAAGCATACGCGTCAACCTGTAGTAGGCGCACAAGTTAGTCTCAAATATGTGGAAAACAACATACAACCCATCTGCCATTATTTCTAATAATTTACAGCCCATTTGCCAATTCTTAAGAATTTTCTGGAGCCCATCTTCTTTTTGTTAGCATTACACCCCATATTGTGTCCACGGTTAAAAATTATACGAAATTTTGCATATTTCGGTGCGATCAACTATTTTTAAACCCGAAATATCGAGTCACATTCAAACTATTTTGAAAAATAATTTATATAAATATAAAATCCAAATAATTGTCCAGGCATAAAAATCAATGGAATTTAAAATCTTGTAATTAAAAAATGAAACTAATTCCCGGTTTGATGTGTTTTAAAAATGTACAACCCATTTCTGGGCAAACTGAATGAAACTCCCTCCTCGTCTTGAAAGATTTGCAGCCCAGTAGGGCTGATAAAGCAAGTAGGCCTCGTTTGGGCATTTCTTAAAAAAAATAGAACTGGGCTAGCCATTTTCAGCAAGAAAAAAACACAACTGGGCTCATGAGGTGGTAAACATAAATAAAACCCTGACTAGACGGGCCACAGCCCCCGCACAACCCCGTTGTTACCCTGACCCATCTCTAAAACTAGTATAAATAACAACTGCTTGTTCCTAACAAAAGTAAATAACAACTGCACGACCTGCTGGGTCCCTGGTGTCAGCCGCTCATTATGTAATTCTCTCGTTTATTGACTATGTTGACAATGGCATGAGCCCTAGATGTCCAACCATCAGGAGGAACCATTTTTGGGGCTTGTAATAATGAAGCACTTGCTTGCGTACTGCCATGACGCTGGTGGGTCCCTACTGTCATACTCTCCACATATAGTCATATCATTGTTCCTCCCGGTTGTTGACGGCGTTGACAACGCAAGAGGGCGGCGCACCGTGCACGGCGAGCGAACCAAGGCCGAGGACGACAGTGAGGCCTCGGACGGAATGAACAGGAGCCGTGGAAGATGCGCCGGTCCAGTCGCAGGTGGAGGGGAGTACGAGGGTTGACTGGTTCGGGTGCGGGTGTGTGTTGGGGCTGACATCGCCGGAGAATAACAGGACGTGTGGGGGAATAGAGGGAGGGACTGGCCAACGTTGGAGGGTACGGTAGGGTGGCGGAGGCGCAACCAGCCATGGGAGGCGGGAGCAGGCGGAGCCAATGGGGTGGTTTGGTTTGGGCGGCTGGAGGAAGAAGACCAGAGATAGAAGATACACGACAGATGTTGGATGTCAATCCAACGACTGGTAGGCAGAAACGTTTGTTGACTAGCTAGTAAGTCGACACCACCTTGGATAGGTTATTTCCTCGTGGGTTCCAAATGTCAGAATCCAAATCTGTCACGGTCATGCAGCCTTTCCTATGAAAATTTACAGCCCATTTGGTGTGCTAGTTCGAAATAAGTTTGTGGGTGCTGGTGGGGCTAATCACTTGGCTTTTATAATGCACAGTGAGCTCAAGCAGCCGGCGAGAGTGATGTTACAATATTTCACTCTAATTAAACGAATGGCAATCCATTTGCCTTGTTTCAAAGAAAATATGACAGTCACAGCCGAGTTGAAAAGGGCAAGAACATCTAACTCCAGCTTACAAACTATACAAAAACACGAGGGTTAATTGTTCATCAGGTTTAAACAAAACCTAGGTTGAAAAGGGCAACAACATCTAACTCTAGCACTGTTTTCGGCAGTCACAGTCAAATGGATCGGTCAGGTCCATAGAATGAACATCCTGGGTCGTAAAATTTACTGGATTATGACCACAATATGTTGTAAATAGAAGCCCGGCATGTTCAGAAGCTCTTTTGCCCACCTGAAACTCCTTTTTTTGCTCTTCGACATACCCATCCGTCAAAACCATGCTGTTGATAAACTTAAGCCTGATGGACAATAGTAACCTCGCATTCAGCGGGAAGAATGTGACAAATCTAGTGTTTGCATGGCTGGCTACATATCGTTCTAGCGTTATTGTCTTCAATCGAATGTCATGAGAAGTGAGAAAATCCCGATGCTTACGAATCCACCGATTGCTTATAACTTTCTTACCCCGTCCTGTTGCCTAAATAGAAACAATTACTACTAGTACAGTGAAGACACTCTACAGCTACCAGAAAACAATTACTTATACTACTAGTACAGTGGATACACTACCGCTCCTGGCTCCTCCTAGGTCACTGAAACGTCTCCCTCTATTGAATGTCGTTTTACTTTTGTTCACCGACATGCGGGCCATGCCGCACGCGGGCCCAAATGCCATCCACCAAATTAGAAGGCAGTATGCAGGAAGAGAGTCACCACGGTCGTAGCGCGGTAGTAACGAGTCGTCGTATCACAAAACCCCACCTTCCCGCAGTCTAAGTTTGACAGACGAAGCAACCATCATTTCACTCTTCGCTGAATCCCCTTCTCCCTCACCGTCTTCAAGAAAGCCAACACTCACATCTGCCACTTTTCTTCTCTCCCAACGAAGGGAAGGTAAGCGGATCCGTGATATTGGTATATTTTTGTTTAGAGAGAAAAAAAGAACTTTTGAAAAGCAGTAACCAATCCTCACTCTCTTTTTTGTTTCATTGTCATTGCGATTGTGTTTTCCTTTCAGTGGTCTCCTAGTATTTGTCAGTTTCATGATGGACCAAGGAGAACCAAGCAAAGATCTGCCGATATTGGAGCAGACGTGGGAGGCTGATCCACACGAGACAGAGAGCTCCAAGAAGATGGAGGCAGCCACCGAGCCGACTGCTACCTCTTGAGCACTGTGTTGGTTTTCCCTTGAAGAGGAAAGGGTGATGCAGTAAAGCAGGGTAAGTATTTCCCTCAGTTTTTGAGAACCAAGGTATCAATCCAGTAGGAGACCACGCGCGAGTCACCTCGTACCTACACAAACAAATAAGAACCTCGCAACCAACGCGATAAAGGGGTTGTCAATCCCTTCACAGCCACTTGCAAGAGTGAGATATGATAGAGATGATAATAATAAGATAAATATTTTTGGTATTTTTATGATATAGATTGAAAGTAAAGATTGCAAAATAAAATAGGTTGGAAACTTGTATGATGGAGAATAGACCCGGGGGCCATAGGTTTCACTAGTGGCTTCTGTCAAGATAGCATAAGTATTACGGTGGGTGAACAAATTACTGTCGAGCAATTGATAGAAAAGCGAATAATTATGATAGTATCTAGGCATGATCATGTATATAGGCATCACGTCCGTGACAAGTAGACCGAAACGATTCTGCATCTACTACTATTACTCCACACATCGACCGCTATCCAGCATGCATCTAGAGTATTAAGTTCATAAGAACAGAGTAACGCCTTAAGCAAGATGACATGATGTAGAGGGATAAACTCATGCAATATGATGTAAACCCCATCTTTTTATCCTCGATGGCAACAATACAATACGTGTCATTTCCCTTTCTGTCACTGGGATCAAGCACCGCAAGATTGAACCCAAAGCTAAGCACTTCTCCCATTGCAATAAAGATTAATCTAGTAGGCCAAACCAAACTGATAATTCGAAGAGACTTGCAAAGACAAACCAATCATACATAAAAGAATTCAGAGAAGATTCAAATATTGTTCATAGATAGACTTGATGATAAACCCACAATTCATCGGATCTCGACAAACACACCGCAAAAGAAGATTACATTGAACAGATCTCCAAGAGAATCGAGGAGAACTTTGTATTGAGATCCAAAGAGAGAGAGAGGAAGCCATCTAGCTACTAGATATGGACCCGGAGGTCTGAAGTAAACTACTCACACATCATCGGATGGGCCATGGAGTTGATGTAGAGGCCCTCCATGATCAATGCCCCCTCTGGCGGAGCTTCGGAAAAGGCCCCAAGATGGGATCTCTTGGGTACAGAAGGTTGCAGCGGTGGAAATAGGGTTTCGTGGTGCTCCTGGATGTTTGCGGGGTATATGGATATATATATAGGAGGAAGAAGTAGGTCGGTGGAGCAACGAGGGGCCCACGAGGGTGGAGGGCGCGCGCCCCCTGCCTCGTGGCCTCCTTGATTGTTTCTTGACGTCCACTCCAAGTCCCCTGGATCACGTTTGTTCCAAAAATAACGCTCCCGAAGGTATCATTCTGTTTGCAGTCCATTTGATATTCCTTTTTGGCGAAACACTGAAATAGGCAAAAAACAGCAATTTGGGCTGGGTCTCCGGTTAATAGGTTAGTCCCAAAAATAATATAAAAGTGTAAAATAAGCCCATTAACATCCGAAATAGATAATATAATAGCATGGAACAATCAAAAATTATAGATACGTTGGAGACGTATCAAGCATCCCCAGATACGCTCACGACCACTACTGAGATGGTCAACGCCCCGTTTGAGGTTACAGCCCCCTTGGCATTGCAGGAGCAGTTTTCCCCCTTCGAGGATGTGCCCCCCTGCTGAGCTGCCCAAGGTGATTTTCTTCTTTGCCTATCTCGATTGTGGTTTTTCATCTAAGTATGTGGTGATGAATAATGCAAAATTTTGTTTGCTTCGATGCCATGCTATACATACTGGTTTAAATAACTTGTGTTTCTTATACTAGAAAGTAATTTAGAATTTGTTTCTGTTTCAACTAGAGCCTTGATGCAGACAAGGATTGTGTGGTTGTATATGTCACTCGCTATGAGGCGGATGACCTGAATATACGCACTGGGAAGACAGAGTTCTTAGGTTGTTGGATCCTGGAAGCCATTTGTGCTTATACCGATGTTGAGTTGTACTCCAGCCTCACTGTTGTCAGCAGTGTTGTCCAGGGTGTACTGAAGCACCAGAAGTTCAAAGCTACTCCTTCGTTTGTGAGGCATACTGTTCTTTTCAAGCTTACGCAGGAAGATGATGTGACATGCCTCCACAAACAAGTTTATGAGTGGCAAGGCCACAAGGTTATCTTCATGAAGGTTCACAGGATTGAGCTGCTGCCGGATGTCCTCGATGATGTTCATGGCAAGGTCCGTCTTGTGTCCAGCCCAAATTAGATCGAGGCATGAAATGGTTGCCCCCCCTAGTGTTTAATACTAGTTTGGATTGTGTCTACTTATCCGAACCTTTCCTATTATCAAGCCCTCTGGGGCTAGTACTCTGTTTGAATCCGTCTATGGGAACTGCTGCTACTTTTGTGTGCCCGTGAATCATGTGAGAACCATCGTAATTATTGCTGAAACAGATGCGTCCTCACTAGTTTTTTCATGAATATGGCATGGTAAGACATAAGTTGTCATAGTTTATCATACGAGCAGTGTGTGTTTGATGAAATAGAGTACTTGTTCGAGAAATGTGCGCCGACGTATACACAAGTACTTGTAAACATTGTTGGTGCTACCCCACTTGTAAGCAGTTGTGCAAAACACGACATATTGGCTCAGCTCGCTTCAACACTAGGCTATCGACCAACTAACAATCAATAATCCGCTTTCTGACATATAAGCAACTACGTATCTTGTTACAGTGGTTCATGCAGTTAACTGAGGCCACAATGTAAATTCCAAATGTTCACACGCTCCAGCGTTCATGTGGAACACTCGCATTAAACTCGGCTTCATAAAAAACTTGGAAAGCATAAGTTAAGAAATTTTATACATCTCAATGATTCATAGAACATAACAAACATATACTAGTTCACAACAAAAGACAAAGTTGTGAGAAGGTTTACAAATCAAGAAAAAACAAGCAAGACTTCTGAGCAAAGGGCCTCCTGACAGGCTTAAATTTCCTAGAGTTCGCTCTGGTTTTTTCTTGTTGCCACCATCCAGGGTTAGGTTCTCTCATTCCAGAATAACCAATTATAATTGTGTTCTCAGCGGGAATGCTAAACTGAACCATGTAGTGTAATGACCAGCTGAAAGTCCTGTGCATTCCACTAAATTTAAGCGCCGCTATTTGCAGAAATAAGCAGACCATAATGCCTCTTGTCCGCGCACCTGTCCCAAAACCTCTGTGCAACCATGCCAGCTAGTCCTCGGTCCATGGATGAACTGGAAGAAAGTTGTCGGTGTACAAAAGAAGGGGCGCACTTTTGTACCCCTTTACCGTGCACGGACAGTCTGAGCCACGCCCGCGCCCACACCAAGCAGAGCAGCGGAGGTGAACCGAGGTAAAACCGACGCCCAAGACAGCCAGAGCAACGCCAAGGCCAAGAACACAAAGAGCAGAGGGACGAAGCAGGTTCCCCCGGCAAGACCCTTGCCGGGGCAGCCTCAGCAGCCCCGGCAAGACCCTTGCCGGGGCAGCCTCAGCAGCCCCGGCAAGACCCTTGCCGGGGCAGCTCGCCCCACACCAACAGAGCGAGCCACCCTTGAGTCCACGGTCTCCAACATCATGTTGGGCTAGAGCTCGGGAGGCACCTCCATGGTGGCATGCAGATCTTTGTGAAGACAAGGAACACTCAAGATCAGTTGAGGATTAGAAGACGACGACCCTTGGCAAGATCCTTGCCGAGGAAGGCCACCAGACCCCAGCAAGGTCCTTGCCGGGGGCAAAAGCACGCCACGGCAAGGCCCTTGCCAGGCCACCTGGCAAGGCCCTCGCCAAGGGCACCAGCAGGGCCACGTCCAGACCAGCACCAGCCAAGTCTCCACCACCGTTCGCATGTAGCTGCCAGCCCAACCAGCCGGGCAGGCAGATGCGTGGCAACATGCAACTCCCAGGCCAACTCAGCAAGCGCCTGTGTGGCGGCATGCAGATCTTCGTGAAGGCTTTGCTACCGCGCCACCTTAGCTGCCTGCCTGCCTACATGGCGCCGCATGCATCGCTGACCAGGGCATGTGTCGAAGCAAGGAGGAGCGGCGATGGACAGGACGAGCCTCATTCCCGTCCCCAATAAAGCAAGGGGACACCTAAGCTACGCATTAAATGCGCCTTGTCCTGTAATACGAGCGATAAGCTCATAGCACTGTGCGCCTTTCCATCTCCTGTGTGCCACTGTGGTAGCCCCTTTCGACTATAAAAGGAGAACCATGACATACTGGAGAAGGATTCGGCCTTTTTGAACCACACACTCACCAAAGCTAGTTCGAGAGCTCAAGAACTCTCTGAAATACACCCACCAAAGCAGGACTAGGGTTCTACGCATCCTTGCGGCCCGAACCTAGGTAAACGATCCTCGTGTTGGTTACTAATCCTGCTCTTCTCGCAACCCCGCGCCCCGGAAACGTAGTAGGGGTTCTTGTGATCCCATATGCGTCGTTCCACACCGACATCTTTGGCGCGCCAGGTAGGGGGCGCAATTGTGAGAATCTGGTCTAGTAGCTAGCCTAGCGTTTATTCATTGCCATGGCTCCCAAGAAGAAGAGGGCCACGGTGATCGGCTCATCGGGGGCCGAACGGCCCGTACCACTACGGGAGAGCAGCGGCCCGATCGCGGACCGGACCAGGGCCGCGGTCCGTGAGCACCAGCATCACTCTGGCAGTCAGAGCCTAGCGAGCGGCGTCGTTCGCACACTCAATGACCGGCCGCACATCGCCAGATCCAAAGACGGAGTTGCCCCCCCCCCCCCGCAGGCGGCACGGGGCCCTCCAGGGGTGTCGTTGTGCCACCTCCGGGCAGCGCAGCGACCTCCAAGACACCCACACCTGCGACCACTGCGCGCTCTTCCCATGGTGTGCGCAATGAACAACATCACCACGCCGACGACCCTGGGCACCGCCGTGGGAAGAGCCCTGTGCATCGTTCGCGGGATGAAGGAGTTCAGCATGCCCGCCGAAGTGCTGGCGAAAACGGGGCACAGCCGCTGGGTCGTGGTGGAGCTCCTTCTAACATGATTAGAAGTCGAAGCACGCCACGGTCCACGCAGCTAGCGCCGCCACCCACGCTAGCGGAAGCTTTGGCGCGCGCGCATCTGCTCCTCGACTTCCCTCCTGCCATAGAGAATCTCGACGAGTGGAGGGCCACCATCCGAAGCCTCATAACCGTCGCCAACAAAGATGATCCGCGACCCGTGGGGCCCTCGGGGCGGCGCTCCACCGAGCCACCACATGCTGGCACTGGGAGGATCGGGGGAGCTGCGGTCATGGTGCACTCTCCTCCTCCTTGCCAGCCGTCGCGGGCGTCTGCCCGTCATGACGACGCTTGTGATAACATCTCTATAGCGTTGTCTGACCCGCGGACCCACCGCGACCAGCGCCAACTTCTTCGAGAACGAGCTCACGAAGATGCTCGGACCACTATTGAGCGTTGGCATGATACACGCCACCAGTCAGACAAGCGGGCGGGGCCCTTTATGGATCACCCAGCACCGGGGGGCTCCGGCGGCCTACCTTACGAGGTGGACTGCCCGGCCTTTACCCGTGAGCTGCGGCAGTTCCAGTGGCCGTCTCACCGCACGTTCAAGCCCGACGTCGGCGAGAAGTACACTGGCAAGACCCATCCGTCCGAGTTCCTCAGCATCTACACCATCACGATGCAGGCGACCGGAGCCCGCGACAACAAGGTGCTTGCCAATTATTTCCCGCTAGCACTGAAGCCCAATGTTATGTCTTGGTTGATGCACTTGCCGGTGGATTCCATTTCTTCTTGGTCGGATCTGTGCCATGAGTTCGTTGGCGCCTTCACAGGAGGCCACCAAGCTCATGGCCAGGCCAGTGATCTGCATATCATTCCCCAGAAGGAAGGGGAAACCCTGCACAAGTACATCCAGAGATTCAGCCGGGTGCAGTACAACATCCCCGACGTTCATCCCGCCGCTGTGATCAGCGCGTTCCATCAAAACATGCACAACCGCAAGATGCGCGAAGAGATGGCGATGACCAAGGTTAAGGATGTGGTCGAGCTCTAAGTTCTGGCCGATGGACACGCCCGGGCTGAGGAGGGAAGGAAGTACCCCGACAAAGACGCCGGTGCGGAAACTGACTCTATCGACGAAGACGCCGCTGCCCCGACGAAGAAGGGCCGGCGTCGCAACAGGAAACGCAATGGCAAGGCCGTGCTTGCCGATGAAGGATCTGACGACACCGGCACCGCCAAGAAGGTCAAGGCAGACGACCCCGGCAAGGAGATTGCCGGGTGCATAGCCTGTCGGGCCTTGGCGGCTACCGACACGGCAGGAAGCTCCGTCAAGCAATACTACAAGATCCACCGCACCAAGGGCCACGATCTCCAGAACTGTCAACAAGTCAAGCTGCTTGCTGAGAAGCAAAAAGCTGAGTACGAGAGGTGGGATAAGGAGAAGGACCAGGATGGTGCCGAGGGATCCGGCAAGAAGCGTGGCGGCCGAGGAGGCCGCTGCGGCAAGGACAACCGGGAAGAGAGGCCCGCCCGAGGCCGTGACAAGAAACAAGAAGATGATGATCACGACGAGGACGACGAGTCCAGTGAGCAAGAGTTCTAGAAGGCTACGGAGGCCATGTGCATCGATGGTGGCGCCTCGCTGCATACTTCTCACCGCCAGCTCAAGCAGTGGGCGCGTGAGATTACAGTAGCGAAGCCGTCCTTCGACGCTCAGAAGCTGCTGAAGTGGTCTAGCACGCCCCTCATTTTTGACGCCGAGGACCACCCTGACCACACAACCGCGGTCGGGTGTTTCCCATTGTTGGTCTCACCAACGATACACAACCTCAGGGTGAACAAGATGTTGATTGAAGGCGGGGCCGGCCTGAACTTGATCTCGCCTGTCGTGATCAAAAGATTGCAAATCCCTGATGGAGACCTCGAGGAAACGGACATGTTTTAAGGGGTCAATCCGGGGAGGAGCCAGCCGAAGGGGAAGGTCACACTGCCCCTGATGTTTGGAGGGGAGTTGAACTACAGGACGAAAAGGATCATCTTCGACGTGGCCGAGATCCCCTTGCCCTACAATGGGATCCTCGACCGCCCGGCACTAGCCAAGTTCATGGCGGTATCACACTACGCCTACAACATGCTAAAGATGCCCGAGCCGTTGACCATCATCTCCGTCCCCTCCGACAAGAAGGACGCGCTGATTTGCGCCGACCAACTCTACCGGGAAGCTATTGCAGTAGCTATCGTCAAGGCACCTGCTCCTGCCGTTGAAGGCCCGGGAGGGAAGAAGAAGCCCGGCAAGACCTCTCGCACCCACTCTGGCAAGCGCACCTCCTCGGAGCGTTGTGCTACCATCGAGGACGTGCTAGAGAGCTCTACCGGCAAGAGCAAGAAATCCATAGCTGAGTCGCCGCAGACCAAGAATGTGTCCGCCAGGGAGGATGGCACGGGAGGGGCCTTCACCATAGGCTCCACCCCCGACAGCAAATAGGAAGGCGCACTCGTCACCTTCCCGCGGGCGAATGTCGACGTGTTTGCGTGGCAAGCATCCGACATCCCCGGTGTTCCCTGGGAGGTGATTGAGCACCACCTAGCTATCTGTCCTCATGCACGGCCCGTCAAGAAGAAGGCCAGAAAGCAGGCTCTGGAGAGGTAGGAGTTCATCACAGAGGAGATAAGGAAGTTGGAAGCGGCAGGTTTGGTGAGAGGAGTTCTCCACCCGACGTTGTTGGCCAATCCGGTAGTGGTGCGCAAGGCAAATGGGAAGTGGAGGCTGTGTATTGACTACATAGATATCAATAAGGCTTGTCCTAAGGACCCCTTCCCGTTGCCGCGCATCGACCAGATTGTCGACTCCACGGCCGGGTGTGATCTGTTGTCATTCCTCGACACCTACTCGGGCTACCACCAAATCTTCATGACAAGAGAAGATGAAGAGAAGACAACATTCATCATCCCATGTGGTATGTATTGTTTTTTTGCGGATGCCTTTCGGGTTGAAGAGTGCTGGCTCGACATTTGCAAGAGCAGTCCAAATACATGGATGACATAGTGGTCAGGACCAAAGACGGGGCAACTCTTGTGCAAGATCTGGAAGAGACATTTGCCAACCTGCGCAAGATCAACCTCAAGTTGAACCTTGAGAAGTGTGTCTTCGGCGTTCCGTCTGGCAAGCTTCTCGGGTTCTTTGTGTCCCAGCGCGGGATCAAGGCAAACCCATACAAAATCAAGGCTATTGAGCAGATTGAGGCACCCAAGCGGATCAAGGATGTGTGTCGGCTCACCGGCTGCGTCGCCGCCATGAGCCGATTCATCTCCAAGTCCGCCGAGCGCGCCTTTCCTTTCTTCAAAATCTTGAAGAAGGCAAGCCCAATGGAGTGGACCCCATAAGGAAAGGCAGCGGTGGCACAGAGGGAGGTCGACGAGGAGGCAGTGACGGCGGCAGAACCAGCGGATGGCAAGCCAAAGATTCCCCGGCAGGGCCTGGTGCCAGCAAGGCAAGGCCCCAGCAGAGTCTGATGCCACCAAGATAGTGCCCGCGCAGTCGAGTGAGGTGGTGCAGAAGAAGAAGATGATGCAGCACCCGGTTTACTTTGTCAGCTCCCTCTTGCAGGGAGCTAGATCGATGTACTCCGGTGTGCAGAAATTGCTCTTCGGCCTCCTTATGGCCTCGAGGAAGCTGCGTCATTACTTCCAAGCCCACGAGATCACTATCGTCACCCACCTCCCGTTGCAACGGATACTGCATAACCCAGATGCAACCGGAAGGATTGTGGAATGGGCCTTGGAGTTATCAAGTTTCGGTTTGAAGTTTGAAAGTACCTTGACAATCCAGAGCAGGGTCTTGGCGGAGTTCATTGCAGAATGGACCTCAACGCCTAACGAAGAAGTCCAGGAGACCACTCTCACTGGCAAGGAAGCAGACCGCGACTGGATCATGTACTTTGATGGGGCTTTCTCGCTGCAAGGCGCTGGTGCCGGTGTGCTGCTCGTCGCACCCACCGGAGAACACCTCAAGTACGTGATCCAGATGCACTTCCCCAGGGAGATGTCCACCAACAACACTGCTGAGTACGAGGAATTGCTCGCCGGTCTCAGGATCGCGGCAGACCCTCGGGGTTAAGAAGCTCATCGTTAGGGGTGACTCGCAGCTTGTTGTTAGGCAGGTCAACAAGGATTACCAGAGCCCATTGATGGAGGCCTACGTAGATGAGGTGAGAAAGCTGGAGGAGCGCTTTGACGGCATCCAAGCGGAGCACGTCCCCCGAGCGGAGAACGACATCGCCGATTACCTATCAAAGCGTGCTACATTCAAGCTACCTGTGGAGCCGGGTACCTTTTTGCTCCGTTTAACTCAGCCATCCGTTGAACCATCAACAGAGCAGAACAAGCGGAGGAAATCAGGTCCCGGCAAGTACCTTCCCACCGAGCCCCCTGGGACGGCCAGCAAGGATGTTGCCGTGCACACTGAGCCTGCCCAAGAGCAACTAGCTCCGGCAGGGCGTCAAGCCCTGACCTTAGAGACAACCGCTCCCATGGTAGAAGAGATGCCTTTGGTCCTTGCCGTCGAGCCACAGGCTCTGGCATGGGCGCAGCATACCGTCCAATTCCTCCAAACAAGGGAGCTTCCTAAGAAGCAGGAAGAAGCGGAGAAAGTAGCTCGTCGGTCCGCCCTGTACCAGTTCGTCGATGACGTCCTGTACAAGAGAAGTCCGAACAGTGTGAAATTGAAGTGCATCCCCGGGAGGAAGGACTGGAGCTGTCAGCGGAGATACACGGAGGCATATATGGCTCCCACATAGGGTCAAGGGCCCTTGCCGGCAAGGCATTCCGACAAGGTTTCTTCTGGCCCACCGCCCTCCAGGATGCGACCGCACTAGTAACCAAGTGTGAAGCGTGTCAGTTCCATTCAAAGAAGCTTCATCAACTAGCTCAAGCCCTTCAAACAATCCCTCTCTCCTGGCCATTCTCGGTCTGGGGGCTCGATATACTAGGCCGTTTCCCCCGCGCTGTCGAGGGCTTTGAGTACTTGTACGTTGCAATCAACAAGTTCAGAAAATGGTCGGAAGTGGACGCGGTGAGAAAGGTGACTGCTCAATCAGCCGTCAAGTTCTTCAAGGGACTGGTCTACCATTTTGGTGTGCCAAACAGAGTCATCACCGACAACAGCACGCAGTTCACAAGCCACACCTTCATGCAATACGTTCAAGACCTCGGTAGCAATGTCTGCTTTGCTTCCGTGGCACACCCACGGAGCAACGGCCAAGCGGAGAGGGCACATGCTGAAGTGTTGCGAGGCCTGAGAACGAAGACCTTTGACAAGCTGCACAAGAGTGGAAGGCGCTGGATTGATGAGTTGCCGGCGGTTCTTTGGTCGATCAGGATGACGCCAAATCGAGCCACCGGACAGACACCCTTTGCCCTAGTATATGGGGCGGAGGCAGTTCTCCCCATGGAACTCATATATGGGTCACCTCAAGTGCTCGCTTATGATGAGCTTGAGCAAGAGAAGTTGCGGCAAGATGACGCAATGCTCCTTGAGGAAGATCGTCTTCGGGTGGCTGTGAGAGTAGCACACTACCAGCAAGCCCTGCGCCGCTACCATAGCCGCAAGGTTCATGCCCGAAGCTTTGAGGAAGGTGACCTTGTTCTTCGACGCGTTTAGTCGGCCAAGAATTCCAACAAGTTGACGCCAAAGTGGGAAGGCCCTTATTGGGTAATACGAGTCACCAGGCCCGGCGCAGTCCACCTGGAGATCGAAGATGCTGTCCCAGTGAGAAACTCCTGGAACATCGAGCATCTTCGCAAGTTTTACCCATAAGGCGCGGCTTGCCGGGCCTCTTAGCAAGCCACCTTTTGTACAAGCTTTGCCGGCAAGGCATATAACCCTTTGTACCAAGCCAGGCGCAAACCCTGAGCATAAATAAATGAAGCGCTGGCGCCCTAAGTTATAGCATGCATGCTAGGTCGAGTCTCTTTCTTGGTTAGGGTTGATAGTGCTTAGCGGCGACTAACCCCTAGCCTAGAGGTCGAGTGCGCGTCTATATGTTTCTTTTCTGTCCTCCTTTGGTTTGCAGGGCACATGATCACTTCTGCTGAGCTACTTGGAAGAAAGGAAACGGACCGGCATCCCGACCCTGGCAAACCAGAGTTGCCGGGGGCTGCAAGCACAAGGATCCAACCGTGGCAAGACAAGGTTGCCTGGGGCTGTAGATCCAGATAAGTCTTTCATCCTCTATCATGCATTTTGGAACAGAATTGGGATATGTGAAACCTCATTTTATTTCTAGGCCACCATGCTCCCCTTTTCTATACCCAAGGATTATCTCCTGGGCCCGGATTTGGTTGTAGTCGCGGTGGCAAGGAAGTGGAACGACAAGCCTAAGCCCGCTTCATCCCTGCCTCCGCCAAGGGCGCGAGAATGGTCGAGCGAAGTGGGGGGACGGCAAGGCCTGTTGCCGGGTGAAAACGTTTGTCTTAAATTGTAACAAGGATTCGCTCCTTGTCGCGGGGTCTACCCGCGAACGAAAAACCTGGCAAACATCCCTTTTTCATTAAAAGCATCCCACACAGGTATAGTCCGTACGGAATGAAAAACATGAACAAGGGGGATTACAAGCTTTAAATTTAACAAGGTCCGAAGGCTTACAGATTAAAAAAGAGATAAGATGCCCGTGTTCCCTTTCTTGTCCCTCTCCTCAGGAGGCAGGTCAAGGAGGCGAAAGGGCAAAAGGGGTGCCTAGGAGAGCTACGAGCAGTAGAAAGCACCAAGAGAACACCTCGGTGGCCACCCACAGGTGGTCCGGTGATGACGGTGCCGGGAAAGAAGCTGGAAGACGAGGCGGCAGGACCGGCAATACGCGATGAAGGCGTCGGTGCCCACGTACTCCGAGTTGACGGCCTTGCCGACCGCCCTCTTCCTCTTCCACAGCCTCCTAACGCCAGTCGCCCAAGGAGAGGGCCCCAAGAAGTTCAAGGAGCTGGCCCCGCCCCTGGAAAAACTCTGCCGGAGGAGCGGCCAGGTGCAGATGCTGCTGCTGCCGCACCCGCCCAGGCGCGGGGCGTTCGATGCCTAGTCGGACTCGTCCCCGTCATCTGCCCCGCTGTCCTCCTCATCACTTCTGCTCGAGGAAGGGCTTCCATCGTTAGAATATCCGTTGGAGGAGCTCTCCACGCAACACTTCAGGTGAGTCCCAAAGTCTCCGAAGACCTTGACGGAGAGCAAGCCGTCCTCCATTAATTTGAAGTAGAGGACAAGCCCCGCCATTAGGCTGTGGATGCGAGCAAATGTCTTCCATCCATGACAGAGGTACATGACCCGAGGAGCCGGGAAGTCGACGTCGACCCGCGTGCCCCCATTCCCACAACCCTCATGTGCAATCTGAGGGATTGGGGCGGGTCACGCTCCATCTCCCGAGAAAACGGGGCGGGAAGATGAAGACGGCGACGTGGAGGCTGGCACAGCTGATGAATAACTCGCGGGGCTGGTCTCCAACATGGCCTTCCATCGGAAAAGGCATCATTGCCGGGGGCGAAGCCGGCGCGCCGCCCCGTCCTCCTCTTCCCTGAGCACAACGACCTCTGCCTCAGCCTCGCCCATGGCCTCGCCCCCTCCCCCTTCCCCTCGCGGCCGGTTCCACCACCGCGGGCTCAGGAGGGGGAGGGACGCGCTGTCGAGCGGCGACCCTCGCCGCCACCGATGAAGGACCATGATTCCCTTTCTCCATGGCGAGTGAAAGGAAGAAGCAGAAGCAAGAGGAGATAGATGACAGAAGAGTGCGGGATGCCATTCCCCCCTTCCCCCTCCTTATAAAGGGGCAGGTCGGGGCTCGGCCGCCCCACTCAGTCAATCCAGCCACCAGAGGCACGGGGAATCAAGACCGACCCGCTGCCCCAACCAGCGACGGCCCGGTTTCCCGCCTCCATTGCTTGCCACCCCAAGCGCATGGAGGACGCGTGGCAAACATGCAGAATCGAGGGGACGGGTGAAGCGACCTCTCCCCACCCCGTGATCATGGGGTGTGGACGCCTTGGAGACCGCAACCCGGCCCCGCGCAGTAAATAAGCCGCGCCTCCACGCCTCCCTCCTTTCATGGGGAAGGCGCGAGCTGCCCATTTACTGCAATGTGATGCATGCGTGGAGGAACCGCCCCACGCATGCCGCCCACGTCACGCGCGCCCCTCCACGCCACGCCGTGTCGCGCGTGGGTCGTGGGAAGCGCAGCGCGTGAAAAGTTTTACCGCGGTAAAAACCGCCCTGCCTGCCCGCACACCGTTTTGGACCTGGCCCAACAACGTGTCGCGCTTATGTATGACCCAGGCCCGGGGGCTCCTGTCGGTGTACAAAAGAAGGGGCGCGCTTTTATACCCCTTTACCGGTGCACGGACAGTCGGAGTCGCGCCTGCGGCCACACCAAGCAGAGCAGGGGAGGTGAACCGAGGTAAAACCGAAGCCCAAGACAGCCAGAGCAACGCCAAGGCCAAGACCACAAAGAGCAGAGGGATGAAGCAGGTTCCCCCGGCAAGACCCTTGCCGGGGCAGCTCGCCCCACACCAATAGAGTGAGCCACCCTTGAGTCCACAGTCTCCAACATCACTTTGGGCCAGGGCTCGGGAGGCACCTCCATGGTGGCATGCAGATCTTTGTGAAGATAAGGAACACTCAAGATCAGTTGAGGATTAGAAGACGACGACCCTCGGCAAGATCCTTCCGAGGAAGGCCACCAGACCCCTGGCAAGGTCCTTGCCGGGGACAACAACACACCACGGCAAGGCCCTTGCCGGGCCACCGGGCAAGGCCCTCGCCAAGGGCACCAGCAGGGCCACGTCCAGGCTCGCACCAGCCAAGTCTCCACCGCCGTTCGCATGCAGCTGCCAGCCCAACCAGCTAGGCAGGCAAATGCGTGGCAACATGCAGCTCCCAGGCCAACTCAGCAAGCGCCTGCGTGGCGGCATGCAGATCTTTGTGAAGGCTTTGCCACCGCGCCACCACAGCTTCCTGCCTGCCTACATGGCGCCGCATGCATTGCTGACCAGGGCACGTGTCGAAGCAAGGAGGAGCGGCGACGGACGGGACGAGCCTCGTTCCCGTCCCTAATAAAGCAAGGGGACACCTAAGCTACGCTTTAAATGCGCCTTGTCCTGTAATATGAGCGATAAGCTCATAGCACTGTGCGCCTTTCCACCTCCTGTGTGCCACTGTGGCAGCCCCTTTTGACTATAAAAGGAGACCCATGGCATACCGGAGAAGGATTCGGCCTTTTCGAACCACACACTCACCAAAGCTAGTTCGAGAGCTCAAGAACTCTCTGAAATACACCCACCAAAGCAGGACTAGGGTTTTACGCATCCTCGCGGCCCGAACCTGGGTAAATGATCCTCGTGCTGGTTACTAATCCTGCTCTTCTCGCAATCCCGCGCCCCGACAACCGTAGTAGGGGTTCTTGTGATCCCATAGGTGTCGTTCCACACCGACAAAACTGCATTCCGGACTAGGATGCAGTTGTCTTCGCTCGTCCCTCACTGCAATCAGGAAGTAAAACGTACAAATCAACTTCTTTTAGACCGCGTTGGTCATTCTACCTAGTTAGAACCAATGTAGGAATACCTGGGACACTGGTGGTTAGAGGACGACAGCTAGGAATAGCCATCTCATTTTGTGTAGTTGTACTAAAACTGAGGTGTGTACTTTTGATTGCGCAGATAGAAACGATATGGAGACAGACATCCCTGTTTGCGCAAATACGAAATACGGTTATTTAAACAGTGACAAATATTTGAAGTGGCGTATGATTAACAACATCATCTATTGTGTTATAATTGGCACTAGATTGACAGTATGAAAGTGCCCTTAAGTAAGTAGCATCACATCACATCAACACTGCCACTAGATTAACATGCAGAACAATGGCATTAGTATTACTGTCATATGAGTAGCACATGGTCAGTCAATGTGCAATCAAATTTGTGCAGTTCCACTGGGATGAAGCAATGTTAGCGGTGTGAGATTTAAGTGTAACTTCAAAAACACAATTCATGGGAAATAAAGCAAGACGGAAGCACTTCATAAAATGGTGGTGGCATTGCTTCAATTTATCGACGGCACTAGACCATTACTTATAGTGACATTAGGTGGCATTGCTTAATGCTTCATGTGATTTTACATTAATGATAGCGATATGGGCGTAGGGACAGCAGGGGCATAAGTGGTGAGGCAGATGTGGTTGCCGAGAGCGGCAAACACTCAGGCAGCATGTCTGCATTTGTCCTATTTTTTATCTCCTCGGCGCATTTTCCTATGTGAGCACAGGAAATCCAGACCTGCTCATTCTCATTTGCGTTGTCCCCCAACACCCCTCACTTCCTTTCCTTTTTCAACCAAGAGACAGGTCCACTTCCCCCCACCCTTCGCCATCCACCATGCTTTCTTTGCCTTTTCAACCAATAGACCGGTTGGGTAGCCAGTATCTACTACTTTCCCCCGTTTCCTCTTAGAACCAAGCCCTAGATTCATGCTACAACTTTCCCAGTTTCTTCCCTGTTTGAACCAACTCTTAGATTCGACTGTATGAACTAGCTTTACCTCTAATAATAGTAAAAGTCTAGGTGGCTTTGGAACAGCCAACAGAAGTAGAAAAAGATCCACACGCAGCCATGTAGGGAGCTGGGGCAGTAGAGCAAGGCAGGTTTCGAAGGAATATATACTTGAGGGTCGTCGGCATGTGGCAAAGACGGCGTCAGGAGGCCGCATCTTGGCCACAATACCGCAGGGAGGAAGAAGGGGTCGGAAACCCTCCCGAGCAGGCGCGGTCGCCAATCGGGACGCACGAGCAGCCGTTGGTCTCCTCCCCTGCCGCCGACAACAGCGTGAACGATGCACCTACACCCCTGCCCCGGTCGAGGTGGTCCACCCGGATTTGTGACCAGCCGTGAGCAGAGAGAGAGAGTGTGGCCACCTATGTCTTGCTTAGATCTGGAGAGCATGAGAGAGTGAAAGAGAGGAACCCTAGTAAAGCAAGCGCTAAGGCTCCTGCTTATATATATATATAGTGGAGTGATTTTGTTGTACCATCTTCAAAAAAATGTGCTCCTACGTGTACCCGCGAGTGGGTGTGAGAGAACTAGTGCGTGTGTGCAGCGCCTCTTTTCATGAGAGTACAATATACTATGCCCAAAGAACGTTTGCCACAAGAGTAATAGTATAAGTGTGTGACATGTGAGCTAAAATAAAAGGTGCGCGACGTCTTTTGTTTTTTAGAAGTTCTGAGGGTAGGGTGTGAAGAGCACATATGTGTGTGACGTCTACCTGCAGATAGACGGTGGGTGCGAGAGGACTCGGGAGAGTCGTGACTCATGAGGGTGTGTGTGTGTGTGCGCGTGAGAGAGAGGGGGCACGTATCAACGCAATGCATGTGTCTGTAAATCATTATCCGACAAACATTTGCCACAAGCCGTTTCCTGACGAACGCCGTAAGAACCGTTAGATCGGCATCCGACAGTGTCAGTTTTGCCATGTCATTTAACAGAGCAGCCACTCCTCCTACACACAAATCTTCCACGTGAGTGTTAGCGAGTGCCGTATGCTCCTCCCCCCGTTCCAAAATGCAGTCCAGGTAGCTTTATTGAAAACTCGAACCTCGCAAACTTTTACCGAGTTTTCGTGTACCAAAATGCACATATAGAATACCCAGTATATATCATTTCATTCATCTTCGAGAGGTAACTATAAAGATGGAGGAGGATTCTACAAAGAAAGACCGCCGTATCACCTGCAGCAATTTCAACCATCCTTTGGTGTGGAGGAATATCATAGGAACTCTATATGATATGATTTTTATAAGATTTTTTCCTTTAGAGCCAATTGGTTCATAGGAATAGATGCATATACTCCACATTTCAAAGGAAATAAACATGATATCATTTTATAGCTTTAGAGCCACTTGGTTCATATTAATGGATTCCTATACTCCCATAATTTCAAAGGAAAATAAACATTAGCGTATATTCAATAGAAAAGTTCCTATGATGTGAACCAAATGACATCTCTTTTCTAATCCCTCCTCATAGGAATTGAGATACATGTCATCTCTAGATTCAATAGAGAAGTTCCTATGATGTGAACCAAATGACATCTCTTTTCCAATCCCTACTCATGGGAATTGAGATACATGTCATCTCTTTCCCTACAACTTCCATGTATACATCTTCTATTTCTAAATAGCTAGTACAACCCACTAGTAGCTTTTTTCCTAGACATGCAACTATGGCACAAGAACACGTCATGCATGCAAGTCATAAATCACATTGTTTTTTATACTCTATGCATGCAAGCACCACAACATCTATTCGTGCATGTTACCCATAAGTTATTTCTTGCATTAAATTTTGCATTGACAATGTATGTGCTGGTCATGTGCACACATATGTAGTTCACATTCACATTTTTGTTAGAAATGCCATTCTTTTAACTGCAATTCATTTTTTCTCTTTGTACTCCCTCCGTCTAGGTGTGTAAGTCATCTTCCGAAAACCAAATAATCCCAAAACACTTTGGCATGGTACATTAACTCCCTCCTCATTTCTTGTTTCGTGACATATCAACCAATAAGAGATGTGGGCCATGCATGCTTTCCTAAAACACAAGCACTTCTCCTTTGTTCTAGAATCTTCCGTATCATAATTGCCCAATTTTTTTTCTAAATGAATTGCCATTATTTGTTTTTTACTTCATGCTTTACAATGCACAATCCCATGAATCTTAACATTTTATAAAACTAATTGATTTTGAATGAGATTAACTATAAGAACTAAATGAACATCTACATCATGCATATATGACTCAAAGCTTTACATGCTATAGTGTGTATTTATTCATAATTTGGTTTCCAAATCTCATGCGTTCAATGCATGTACCTTACTAGTTTTGAGTAGGGTAGCAAATTTCACGCGGCCGCGGGTATATCAAAATGCAGGGCCCATGCATCATTGCCTTTTGGTCGAACCTACATCCACATTTTTTTGTACGTATATCTCCACTGGTCCCTGAACCCAAAATGCTTCCTCATTCCCGTAAAACCAAGACGCCCACACATATTAAGGCGTCGACTCAAACTCAATCCCTCTCTCGTTTACTACGACGTGGCCTCGCACGCCGTAGTACTCCTACAAGCCCTACCGCCGCATGCATCATCGGTTTTCTTCAAGAGGACGAGGGAGAAACGGATTTGTAGTGGAGGCGCTTTCAAAAAAGGATTGGTAGTGGAGGCCCCTACCCTAGGGTGCCCTAGGTAGCTGCCGCACGCATCATTGGTTTTCTCTTTTCTTTATGCTCTTGCGCCCTAGAGTGAAATGATGGTTGCTTCGTCCGTCCAGCTTAATGCGGTAAAGGTGGGGCTTTGTGATTTGACCCCTCATCGCTCATTTACTACTACTGCAGCACTACGACCGGGGTGCCTCCAAGTCCAACCGCTGCTCTGAACTGTAATTTGGTGCATCGCACGTGGAACAAGACAGTGGATGAGCCACATGTCGTCCAAAGGGGTCCTGTTAAGTGTGTCACCATTTCGTGTGCGGACTGACCCTGCTTGAGTTGCTACGCCAACACGACAGGAGCAGCCTACCACTTGGTTTTTCTCCTCGGTGAATCCCGACTATATTGATCTGAAAAGATACGTACTGTACTACCCTCCCCGTCTTGGTTTATAGGGTGCGCATGTAGTTCTCGGTCATCCATTTGACTAACTAAATATGAGTTACTATGTCACAAAAAGTATATCATTCGATTCTTAAGCAGATGTAGTTTCTAAACATATACTATTCATCTCATATATAGCCACTTAAATTCTCAACCTAGAACGACGTGCATGCCCTGTAAACCGATGGGCGGGGGAGCATGGCCTGTCATGCGGTGCCACGTGTCATGATGTACCAAGGCAATGCTTGTGTCCCTCTTGAGGCAGAACAATGGCAGAAGCAATACTATACCTTGTTTTCTTGAAGGAGATGATGGCGAAGCGAAGTGTGAAATAATGGTTGCTTCGTCTGTCTGGAAAGGTGCTACATTGTGATTTGACGTCTCATTGCTCATTACTACTACTAGGGCGATATGACTGGGGTGCGTCCCCCTACTGTTCTGCACTGTTAGTTGGTGCATGACACGTCGACCCGGTTGCTATATGTCCCACATGTCGGCGAGAGGAAGTACATAATTCATGAAAGCGAGCGTCGACGGAGGAGTACAAGACACGACTTGGTTTTTGCTGCTTCACGCGATCCATCGATACAAACCCGGACTAAAAAAGGCGAGGGTGGGTCTTTTCCCACGCAGCGAGCAGGGGAGTTTGGCATAGTCTGTTCGAGGCAACGAGGCAGGAAGGGAAACAAGCAAATAAAGGTTGAGCGGCTAATTTTTGGGAAAATCTGATTTTATGGAGTACGTACCCACTATGGAGGTAGTATACTACTTACTACTCCCTCCTTTCCGGTTTATAGGGCTCGTCTAAAAAAATTCGTTTTCCCGTATTATAAGTCTCAATTCTACTAGTAGTAGTAGTACCATCATATGTAGCCCGATGCAAGCATTGTCAAGAGAAAACTCACCAATGCATGTAGAAGTTCATGGAAATTTAGTGGTCATGCATGCATTTGTTCTAATTAATGCCTTGGTAAACATAACTTCTTGAGAAAAACAAGCATACATTACTTGTGCAAACTATGAAATTAATTCCACCACTCACTATCTACCTTGGTTGGAGAGATTTTGAAATTGAGCCATAAACTGGAAAGGAGGGAGTAGTAACATAGCCTAGGGTAGCTTGCTGCACCACAGACTCCAAGGAAATTGCTGTAGTAGTACTACTCCTATATACTACTCCAAGGAAATTGAGCCATAAACTAGAAAGGAGGGAGTACTACTAAGGACATATATTCCAAACAATATGATAATCTCTCTAACCAAGGTAGGGACGCGGAGCAAACAGAGGGAGTAGTAAAATTTTATCCTCGTCCTACGAGCCACCACGCACGTGGGCGAGGGAGCGGGCGTAAGGCGTAGTACTACTACCTCCGTCCTGGTTTATAGGTCACCTTTGTAGTTCGTGCCAAATTTTTACCAAATATTTAGCTAACAAAACGTTAATTCATCTCAACAAAAATTATATCGTTGGATTCGTATTCAACATAGTTTTCAATGATATAATTTTTGGTAACATGCACGAACGTTTCATTAGTTCAATCTATAGTGAAAATTTGACACAATATACAATGGGGACCAATAAACCAATATACAATGAGGAGTAGTAAGAAAACTTCACCTCGTCCTGCGAGCCACCGCGCCCGTGGGTGGGGGAGACGGTGTAGTAAGCAAGCTTCTCCTTGTTCTACGAGTTGACGGGACACATCAAAAGTAATACGTACAGAGCATCTCGAGTGTATAGAACCTTGCCTCTAAGGTAGGCCCCACATGGTCTACCTCTTTTTGAACATAACGTGTCAAGTCGCAATTTGTTTGTTCACCCATGGTAGACGATCCTCCATCAAGTGGACAACCAGTACACGTGTCAAATTACCACGTGGGTTGCCTTTTCATACAAAAATGAGCTCCACCGTGTACCCGCGCGGGTGTGGTTGGGAAAGAGACGGGAGTACGTGCGCCGTGCATGCACCTCTTCTCTTCGTGCACGTCCCCCACCTACGCGCGTGTGTGTGAGAGAGATACAAACCTAGACATAATGCACCGTCCATCCCCATGCCTCCGCTCAGTCCGACCACCAGTCACCACCACACCCCACTCCTCCTCACCTCATCTCTCATCTTTCTTGAGACTAGCAATGTGCCCGTGTGTTGCAACGGATCCAAAGTAGAATAGTACTTGTTCACAAACTTGAAAGAAAACATTGTTGTTTTGATATACATATATACCACTAAAAATATATTACGTTTCACTCAAAATATATTTCTCAGGTTGTTTTGATGAGGCGAGGGAGGCGTGTGGTTGCTTTCAAGATAATAAGGGGTTTTCTTCAAATTGGAGCAGAGAACTGGGCTATTGTCGCAAAAATGCCACAACTTACCTCGCAGCCATTAGATGTAGATCTAATGGTCAGAAATGACGGATGGCAGACACACCATCATCACCAACTGAGTCTTTTATAGGAGTTGAGATATCATTTTTTCGATGAAATTCTCGAGATACCATTTTTCCGATAAAGTTCTTGAGATATCATTAGTTTTTACACATGGGATTACTCCTGCATGGGTCAATCACAACAGGTGTTTTGTAAAAAATGCATCTTGATGTTCCCTGCAATGCATGGGCATCTTGCTAGTCCATGAAAACAACACATTGCAAAATTTCACAATGAACGAGGGATTTGAATCTGCTGGGAGGGGCTGTTTGGATTTTGCCCGGGGTAGCCAAAATATTGGTGACCCTTTTGTCCACAGGTGCCTTTGCCACCGATGAACGAGGAATGGCTCGGGTGCTCATACATCCTCCAGCGCACACGTTGGAGACAAGCTCGCACGAGCTGTACTTTTTTGTCCCACCATGCTGCCCGAGCCGGCTGCAGACCGACCGACGACCTGCATATTACGCCATCCAACCGTAGCCGCACACATTCTGACAGCTACTCAACCAACTAGACAAAATTCATGCAAACACGACCATATTTCTCATAAACAATGAAGGAATTCATATAAAATACCGAATTTTCATACAAACATGACGGATTTCATTACATTCAAATCAACTAAGCGGTGCTAGTTCTGGACATCACATGTATATAATACCTGGCCTAAATGGTTGCCCGCTGATCCATTTGTGTTCCTCATGTCCGGCAGCACGATCACTAGACTGTTGGGAGCCCTAGAGGTATATGCTTCGGTGCGAAGGACGACTCGCTTCCCCGCTGCCCAACTGATATGGTTGGCTGATGCCCAAGATGATGGTGGAAGGGGGCTTCTCCGCTTCCGTGGAGCCCATGCGGGGTCGACGAAGGTCCTCACAACAAAAGGATCCAGCAAGACATCTGCTGTGTACGCGGGTGTCGCCTCCACGGTGGCCTTCATGGGACCCAAGCGGCGGCGGCCTCCCGTGTTCTACTTCTCCTCGATGATGGCAGCGGACGCGGAGGCGCTGGCTACCGACTCGTCGCTCTCCGCGCACCCGACTTCTTCCTCTGCTTGCATGGCGCGTTCGCCGGCATGGGAGTCTCGGCCACAGAAACGGGAGACGTGGTGGCAGACATAGGAGGTGCAGTACGAGGCGGTGGCGTGGATGGCAGCGACAATGCCCGTGCGCCGCTCCTCGTCGAGCTGGCCTGGAGCGGCGAGTTGCTGAACCGCGCGCCGGCTTGAGGCGGCAACTGGCTGCGTCGGGCGAGGAGGGGGGGGGGGAGGTGGATCAGCGAGCTGCATAGCTCGTATCCGCGAGCTCGGCGGGCCACCCAGCCGGCTTGGATGCGAGATAACTACTCTTCGTAAGCCATTGTAAGAGTGGACAAAATGGTGAAGGAGGAGATAGGGGAACGGCGGAGGGGTGCGATTCTTGGCCAGCGTTTGGCCTCGTTTAAATAGGAGATTAAATAGACGGCGGACTAGAGGAGCTCGGCCGGCGTTGCATTTAATGCCGGCCCAGTCATGAACGGACGTGTGTCCAGAGTGGGTTTCTCGGCTTCCACACGGGTTTCATGGAGGCGTTTGAATGCGGCAAGGAGGCGTGTTCAGCTGGGCGTGCATCAAGTGGCGCCCTCCACTCTGACGTACGACACCGCGATGTTCTTCCACTGACGTGTGGGCTCTTTGGGTACATGGCCTGCATGTCAGTGACCCAACGCAGGCAGCGGATGGCAAAGGAACTTTTGGTGGGCCAGGGCGGTCAGAAGCAGGCATTTCATAAACCGATAATTGTTCATTGAGTGTGACATCATCTATTTCATCTAGATAAGCCTACTATATAATGTAAGAGAATTTTAAAATTTTCATATATACGTTGATAGCCTGTTCGATACATTGTGATTCATAAAGACCGCTACAAACATCAATGTTTTGCTTATCACAGACAAGATCAATTAAACCTTAAAAAACATAAAATTGATTAATACCCATAACAATCCATGTCCTTAACAAAGGGTGCATGCACATATTGGTTGAGCGTGTCTCTTGCGTCGTGTGCGGTGTCACCGGTGTGCATGCATGCATGCGAGTGTTGCGTGCGTGCATGTGTACATTTCAGTGTTGCATGCATGTGTGCGTACATGCATGTGTTCGTGTTAGTGTTGCACGCCTGCATGCGTGCGTGTGTTCGTTATGTGTACGTGTCAGTGTTGGACGCCTGCATGCGTGCTTGTGTTCATGCGAGTGTTGCGTGTGTGCATGTGTACGTGCGGGGTGAGGGTACACGTCAGTCGACTGACTTTTTCATCCCTGGTTAGTATTTTTTCCAGCCGTTGGATACAAAATCAAGGGTCTGCAGTTTATCTTCAACCTCCACCCCCTGAGCCGCCAGCCACCGCCGGCCGAACCGCCGCTCCGCCCGCCCCGAAACCACTCCCCACCGCCGGTCCATCGCCGCCCCGGCAATCCCTCTACCCTCACCCCCCCCCCCCGCGCCGAGGTTTTCCTCCGGCGATCCCCACGCCACCACCCAATCACCGCGCCCCCACCACCACCGACTGTCAACCAGAGGTCTCACGACTTCGAATCCCCACTGACCACTAATTTATTACAGTATGATTTATGTCCTTCATATACGCGCTGACGGGTGGGCCCTATGGTAATGTGCGCTGTTGAATGTGGACCGTTTGACTGGTTAATTGATAGTGTCATCAACAAATTATGGAGCTGTATGGTGAGCCAGTGACCGTATGATCACCGTAAAATGTATTTTATTAACACGGTACAGACTCAAACTACCATTTCTTTCTTTCATATACGCGCTGAGAGGTGGGCCCCACGGTTACGCGCCCCGATGGTGCAACACTAGTTGCGCCATGTGGAACGTTTAACTAGTCAATTGATTGTGTCATTAATAAAATACGGAGTTGTACGGGTGAGCCAGTGACCGTATAATCACGACATGTATTTTTTAACACGGTACAGACGCAAGCGCTCATATATACGTGCAAGCACTGACCGCAATAAGCGCACACATGCAGACCCTACCCCTATCAGCACCTTTGAGAGAGTGAGCCAGCATATGATCTTGAGATTTTACGAAGTCTCCATAGGTGCCTCGTAGTCGAGTGGAACATCTCCTCCCACTAAATGCATATCGCTGGAAAAATACTGAAATTAACCCAGGATAAATGTGAGCACTAGGACTTTGACCCTCGTGGGCTCGAGAAACCACTGTCCTCCTAACCATCCAACCACAGGTTGGTTAGCACCACAAAATGTATGTGCTGACCGTGATGAGCTTATTCTGAAGTCGAGTGACCATATCATGCTTTTGCTTCAAATATAATGACCGCAAGTGTCGTTAACAAAATATGGAGCACGCATCAAATATAATGTCTGTCAGTGTCATCAACAAAATACAGAGACGTATCGTGAGCTAGATACCGTATGATCACCATAAGAATATATACGGTGACCGTAATGAGCATATTCTGAAGTCCACCGACCGTATAGTGTTTTCGCTTGAAATACAGTGACCGTCATGCGTGAATGTGTCATGGGCATGCATACTTTTAGAGGGTCGAGAGATAGTTTGTGTGCGTACGTGAAAGTGGTGTAGAAAGAGGGGGTGTCTGGTGGAGACAAGGAGAGATATGCCCTTCATTTCTCTTTCCCGTGACTAATAAACATTCACAATGCAGAACAAATATTTTTGATTGCACCATGCAATTAACTTTCATGTATTAGTGGCCGATTGCGTGTGTGGTGTGGTGGGCACATCATTTTCTAGTTGGGGTGGGCACATCATTTCTAGTTGTGGTGGGTCAACATGAGGACTCATGGGTCGGTTCCATCCTGCGCCACATAGGTTGGACCGAGACACATTATACGAAGACCCATGTGGAGGACTCGACGTACAACACGAAGCTACCAGAGTCGTGGAGGATTCTATCCCCACTGGTGATAAGCCGACTATATATGATTTGTAATCCTAGGCCCCGAGTATGTTATAAAAGCCCGGGGCTAGTTCGTCGATAGTATACACACACACAATGCCTGGTATTCACGTGTACTTTGTACGCACCCCTATCACTAATATACAGTACCAGGAGTAGGCTTTTTCCTCAATTTCAAGGGTCCAAACTTGGGTAAAACCTTGCCTCATATTACCATCCAGCCTAACAGTCAGGGATATCCTACCGAATGATCTGATGGAATCATATCTGCCAACTACTAAGAGAGAGGTGTGTCTGTGGTGGGGGGGGGGGGATGTGTGCGAGAGAGGCCTAAAGATAATGTGTGTGCAGGAGACACATAGGCACATATATGTGCATATAGAGGGCTAGTAGACACCGTGCGTGTGTATATATGCATGTGAGAGAAATAGTGTTTTCCAACTGAGATTAGTGAAAAGAGTGGTACATAGTAGTCAGAAAGAGAGAGAGAGAGAGAGATACAGAGAGTGTGTGTTTGTGAGACACCCTGACACCCCGGGAGAGATTGTGAGCATGTGTGAAAGAGAAATGTCGATGTATATAAAGTGTGTGCACTTATGCATTATATATATACATAAACACTATTCTGATCATGGGATCAGAATAATATTCTGATCACAACCTGAACTGCCTGAGTAACGCGCCTGAACTTCCATGTGTACTAACCTGACCTTCTGGCTATCTTCGCAACCATGGCTTCCCCTGCGAGTTTTTCTGATCATTCGTGTTGTTTGTGATGTAAGTGTAATGTGGACACGTTTTTAGAGTCTAAATGATTGTTTTGATTCGGATTCTAGCACGTTGGTGGATTTGCTCTCGGGGTCGTGATGAACTTGTTTCTGTTACAAGTTTAATGCATGTTTTGGATGTTGTCGAAGTTCTGGAACGACGGGGATTAGGTTTTAGTACGAGTTTGGAGCACAAATTCTTTGTTATTTCAAACAAATTTGAAATCGCCCATGTTCTTCATCCGGCCGAGATGCAACCCGCGCTTCTATTGATTTCTCGTTTTTATTTAAAGTTTGCTGCCTGATTTGCGTACTTTAGTGAAATTCGAGGCTTACTAATCTGTAAATTTTAATCGGGAGGGTCCTTACAGTTTGATTTCTAGCGATTTGATGTTGGCACTCCCGCGGGTTTCTGCACATGTTATTTTAGCGGTTTTGTAATTTACCCTCTGGTCCTTTCAGTTGTCGAAAGGTAGTTGCCGAATCATTTCCAAGGGGGTGCGGACGTGTTGCAATCTTCTGGAGATGATTTTATGCTTCGGACGAATTCGTTTGTTCATTATTTCTAGATCTTCTAATGGTCGTTGTACAAGCTGGACTTTTGCGTTTTCATACCTGAACTTATTCTTTTCCTTCGTTGGATCCTATCGGGGCTAGGGCGGCTCGGGATCGGGATGGGGGGAGGATCAGGTTGATCCTGTTGGGTCTGTCCGGGTTTCTGTGCTGGACTTCTGCGTTGTCATACCTGAACTTCTTCTTTTTTCTTTCACTGCAAGATAATGCAGCAAGTCCTTTGTATCAGAAACCCTTACTAGATTTTCTTCTGCAATTTTTGTTGTAGCTAGTGTGTAAGCGTGGAGCTGGACCACAGGAACATGCATCCTCTTTTTCCCTTAGTCTATGTTTTGGTATAGTTTTTTGATCATCCACTTATCTTTGGTAAGATCTGGACTTCTCTTTTTTTTTATTAATGGTTGAACTTCTGGTTTTCCAGATTACATCCCACATTTGCAAGGCGAAGGCGCATGGTGCTATATATTTTCTTTGTTTGGTTTCCTTCCGTATTTTTAATTCTTCAGATGTTCCTTTTTTATACTTTTGTCTCGTGAGCAATCATGGGATTAGCCCAAGTATGCATGCACTTTTTCCAGATCATGTAAGGGTCGTTTGTAGAAGCTGGACTTCTATGTTCTTTATACGTGAACTTCTGCTTTTTCCTTCTTTGCAAAGTAATAAAGCAATTCCTCTGTATTTCCTTCTTTTTATGTTACTTTTCATTCTTTGCATTTGTTTGGATTTTTTGACTTAGTCCCATGAACAGCCATGTAATTGGGCGATGGATATGCGTATTTTTTTATTTTTTCTAGTATGTTATTTGTACTTATAATAGTTGTTGTTCTTCACTAAATAACTATCCTGAACTTCAGTGTGATAATCATTTTTAACATGTTAAATTTGAGGTTGTTATTTTTTGGATTTAAATATTTTGTAGATATTGAAATCGGCATTGCGCGTATTGACCAATGCGGTAGCGTGAGGCCGAGCAGGGGGGGGAGGGGGGTCTGACCCCCCTCCCCTCCCCCTGCGAGGCCGAGACAGGAACAAGCCGGAGCAGGCGACGGCGCGGCGTGCCGCGTCGTCGCATGCGGAGGCGAGTCCGTCACATCCGTGACCCCACTATCTATCTTAGGGTTTTTAGGGTTTAGGGTGCGTGTGGTGGGGGTGGAAACAGAATAACCACATTGCGTCCTATCAAATCCTAGCGCGTAGCAATGTGGTAGCGCGAGGCCGAGCAGGAGGGAGGGGGGGTCGGGACCCCCCTCCCCTCCCCCTGCGAGGGCGAGATAGGAACGAGCCGGAGCAGGCGACGATGCGGCATGCCGCATCGTTGCATGCGGAGGCGAGTCCGTCACATCCGTGACCCCACTATCTATCTTAGGGTTTTTAGGGTTTAGGGTTATTACGGTTTAGGGTTAGATATGAACTTCATCTGTTTTTGTACTTGAACTTCTTCTTTTTGTTTCTTAGGGTTTATTTATTCTTATGCCATTGCTTCTTTTATTAGAGTACTTGAACTTCTATTCTTTATTTTTTGAACTTCTTTCTATTGTTTTTTAGGTGCATATTTATGTATGTATTTTTCTTCCTCTGGTAGTGCATTTGCCATCTATTTTTGGTTTTAAGGATATCAGCAGTGCTATCATGTGAAGTTATCTCATTATAATAGATGCATTCAAATGGTGCATTCATTTATCTATAGATGTATTTACTTTTTTAGCTGTTGGGGGGTTAAAACTGTAAATTCAGTGGCGCTGCATTTCCCACGACAGATAGGCATTAAGTGAGCATCTCCCTCGCCACCACCTGTCAGGAAACCCCTCTCCCCCTGTCGCTCGCTCTCTTCCCCCTCTCCGTCGCTCCGCTGCCTTCCTCGCCTCCAACTCCCCCCGATTTCTCCGCCCCTGTCCCCTGCCCTCGTGCTGGAGTAACCGGCGCACGCCCCCGCTCCTATTTCTCCCCCACGCCCCGCTCTCCCTCGCCCAACCCACTCTATTCTGCTCTGAAGCGAGGGTGGCAACTGCCTGCGCGGTTGCAAGGTGCGCGTGGCGTCGTGGGAAGTGGAAGAACCGCCACGGATTCGTGTGTGCGGGGGTTGTTTCGAGAGGTACAAATGCTGCCCCCGCCCCCTAATGCTTGCTTTTAGTTTCGCCAGATCTGTCGAGTCCGCCTCTTGTGTGCTCTCGCGTCCGCCTCCTACCCCCTTCTTCTGATGGTTTGATGGGAGATTAGGTAGGGTTCTTGTGCGTGTGGTGGGTGGATTCCATTCCCCCGTGGTCAGATTTGTCTATGAGATGCTTGTGTGTGCTATTTCTCCATTCAGAGTTGATTGGATTTCATTTCCCCTTTGGTGATTTCAGCATTTAGATGCATGTGAGAGAGGGTGTGGTGTGATGGTTCATGCTGAATCTGATGTATCTAATTGTCTTAGTATTGTTGATTTCGAAGTCTAGATTGTGTCTGTCACATGCTAGTTAGTTTCTGGATTCTTTTTTGTTTGTGCTTGCCTATATGTGCTACTGTTCATGTTTTCATACTTGTTGATATTATCTAGTTGTTTCATCCTAGGGTTTCATTTAGTTGTTTTTTGTATTTGTTGTATGATTTTCTACCTGCTAACTATATGCATTCTATCCCCTGTTTTTAGTAGGTTGTTCTAGGGTTTGGAGTTTCATTCGTCAAGGGCGTTGTGTTGTCATGGCTTCCAAACCTTCTCCAGGTATCTTAATGTAGTTGGATCTTGTATTTTAAAGCAGTATTCTTATATATGTCTGCCCATATCTTCATTTAGTTTTCTTGTTGGACTGCCATTCTTATTAGTGTGAACTTCTAAGAAAGGTTATGTGTATGCTTTTTACCCTTAGCTTGAGTTAGTAGTGTTGCTTTACTTTTTAGTTGATGATTTGCAGGTGAAACTATGTCACCAAGTGTTGTTGGACTTCCCAAATGATTCATATTTATAGTGTATATCTTTTGTTTTTTATTTGTTATCATGTTCATGGTATTGATATTTAGTTTGGCTGTGAAATACTATTTGTGGTCATGCTACATATTTTTTATGTGCTATTTGCTTGGGTCACATAGTTGAACTTCTGGTTTTAATTATTGTTTGTTCATAATGAAATTTGGTTGAACTTCTGTTATGCACATTTTGTGTTTACTACTTTGTTATATATCGTTGAACTTCTGGACATTCATGTTATATGTAGTAGCCCCTCTGAGTGTAGATTGTTTTTATAGTTAGTGTGTAGATTTTAGTTTGTTTGTTGTGTTTACTGCTTTGTTAGGTATTGTTGAACTTCTTGTTATTGGACATTGTTGTCAAAGTAGAAGTCCCTTTGGTGTAGGATTGTGCATTAGAACTCAGCTGCCTTTTTACTTGCATTTTTTGTAGTTGGTGATGAGTTGAATAGTTCTGAAAAAAATGCCTGCGATCAAGATGGAGCTTCAGAGGTTAATACTGATGCTCCAATATCTGATGCGGCTAAATCACCCATTATCCCTTTGACTTTGATTGCCGAGGTTGCTTCGAGCCTTGAGAATGTTTCAAGCCTCGAGGATCTTGCTTCTGCAGCTCTTGCTTCACCTAGTATGTGAAACCCCTTTTCTTTTCATTTTAAAGTTTTCAGCCATGTTTTTTAGCTTGTTCATGTCGTTTGTTTTTGTTTTGTTCATGACTTTTTTTATTTTTTGCTTCGATTTTTTGTGTTCTTTGCAGATGTGTCCACAGAGGAGGAAGCTGTGAACACCATCAACGATGTTTTATCTGAGTTGGGTTTATCAGAAAACCCTGCTGCAGCTGAGGAGGGGGCTCCCTCAGTCAAAGGTTGTGATTCCGTTCCGGATCCTTTGTGCTCTCTTCAGATGTCAGAGACGCAGTCGCAGTCTGTTGATGGCACTGAACCTGTCACGCAACCCGAGGATGTGCCTTTTCAGCTTCTCCTGGAGGACCAACGTAAGAGGAAGAAGCAAGAAAATTTTGACAAGAAGAGGGCGGCCTGCCTTGAGAAAGGTTCTGATGTTCCTGGATCTGTTCATGCGGCTGAGCTCACTGTTGAGGAAGACGTGCCGTGTGGTAGTGATGGCACGGTTGTCCCTGTTAAGAAGAAAATCAAGAAGACTACTGCGAGGAAGCTAGTAGTTGGTGAAGTTACTCCTCGGAGGAGCCCACGTGTTTCAAGGCCTGCAGAAGTTGTTGAAGATGAAGGGTTAGGCCTTGGTGGTACGCCACGCCGTAGTCCTCGTGTGCTTGCCACTGCCGCGCCTACACCTTCTCCGCTTGGTGCTGGTGCATCTGGTAAGGGGAAGAAATGCGGCGTGAAGCGCAAGGTTCCACCTGCAAAGGTCAACAAGGGTGTGAAGAAGCGTTCTCGTGTTAATCCAGAGGACAAGGATGATGCTGATTTCAATGCTGATGATGAGGACGACGTCGATGATGATGCTGCCGCTAATCAGGTATGAATGTCTCATGTTTACTGTTTTTTAGAGCATTTGTCGTGTTGCTGTAGTTTTATTGTTTTTAGCACTGCCTTGGCGTACATAGCTGAACCTTCTGCTCCATCTCAATATAGACGAATAAATTAGCCGACGTGCTTTGCTTTTATGGTATTACTGCCTTTGTGTACATAGTTGGACTTCTGGGTATATACATGAAGAAATTAGCTCAACTTGTTTTGTATACATGTTTGATTACTGCCTTAGTGTATATGGTTGAACTTCTGCTTTTTAAATTTCCAACATTTTTGAAAGCATGTTGACTAGTGTTCATACATGGTTGTACTGCCTATGTAGACATAGTTGGACTTCTGAGATACATGTTTGATTACTGCCTTGGTATACATGGTTGAACTTCTGCTTTTGTAAATTTCCAACATTTTTTTGAAAGCATGTTGACTAGTGTTCATACATGGTTGTACTGCCTATGTAGACATAGTTGGACTTCTGAGATACATGTTTGATTACTGCCTTGGTATACATGGTTGAACTTCTGCTTTTGTAAATTTCCAACATTTTTTGAAAGCATGTTAACTTCTGGTCATACATGGTTGTACTGCCTATGTAGACATGGTTGGACTTCTGAGATGTAGTGCGTATATGTAGGCATAAGTGGAATTTTGGTGAAGGTTGTGTGTCTCATTGTTCTGCCTTTTTTCCTTGTCAATGTATTTTTTTCAGTATCAGCTTGTGCAGCGGCCTGAGAGGAGGAAGAGAGGAGGCAAAGCGCCCGAAGAAGGTGGCCAAGGAGGAGGTGAGGCGAAACGTTTTAACAAGACGTCGCTGCTCACTAGGAGAGGTCAAGACGTGTGCGAAAATGCTACAAGATAGGCACAAGGCGAGGGTTATCAAGGCTGGTTTTGGTTGTGTGTTTGACTTGAAGGTTGATTCCAACATTTCTCGTCCTTTGATGGGCAACATCTACACGAGGATTGACCCTTCAACCATGATTTTGGACATGGGTGAGGTGAACAAGGTTATACGTATTACAAGTGATGCTATTCACCATCTCTTTGGGTTCCCTCAAGGTAATCGTATCCCCCTAGGCCCTCGAATGATGGTTTCGATGATGCTGTTATGAGGTTGAAGGGCAAGCTTGGGTATGTTAGGAGTGACGACATCAAGACAAAGGATTTGCGGAATATCCTCGCTGAACTTGTGAAGGATGAGACGAAGGATGATCTTGCTCTGCAGGTGTTTTACCTTATTGTTTTCATGAAGGTGGTTATCCCTGGAACGTCTACACGAGTGTCCAGGGAGGCAGCAATGGCCGAGAACCTTGTGTTTGAGGATATGGCAGACATGGACTACTGCCAGTTGGTTGTTGAAGATATTTGGAGTGCTGTTGTTAGGTATCAGCAAGGTACTAGCAGAGGAAAAGCTGTCACAGGCTGTGCCATCGCGCCGCTTCTTATGTATCTGGACTGCCTTATCATTGGCAAGACGCCTAATATTGACTTGAGGACCCCTCGCATCAATTTCATGGATCAGGCCAAGCTTCTTGAGCTTGCTGCGGCTGACTTGGTCACGAAAGGTGATGATGACCCAGCCAACTGGGTGTTTGGGAGACTGCCTGTGAGTGTTTCTATGCATTATTCTTTCCTTGAACTTCTGGTATTGTCTTGTATATTTTTGTTCCCATGTTCCTTCATTTGTTTTCTGACGCGTTGACTTTTGTTTTTGTATGCAGTGGAAGACACAGGCTGAGGTTGTGTTCTTTAGGGTTATCGAACGTCCTGTTCTAACTATGCCTCGTTCTGCCGGCCTAGGGAGTGGAAGTTCCCCAAGATTTGAATTCTCCCGGGATGTTAATACTGGTGCCCCCCTGTAGATCCAGGAGGTTCTTCTGCCCGTGTGAGTGCTGCAGGTGGCGTTTCTTGCGAGGATTTGTTTGAAGCTGCCAATGTTTCTCTGGTTAGGATTGACAGTCTTCTTGAAACTGTTTGTGGGGAGTTGGCTCGTGTTCCTTCGACTGCTGAGCGTCTTAGTCGCGTTGATGGGATTCTTCCTCCGGGCACGGGTTTGATGCTGAGTCTTCGAAGGAGGTCTTATGTATTGAAGCTAAATTTCTTGAAGAGCTTCGTCAGAGCACTTCCCACCTCCGGACTAGCGTTGGGTTGTTCAAGGAAATGCAGGATGCTCGTTGCAAGCCTTTTGAAGATGAGGCAAGTGTTGTTGTGAGACAGATTTAGAGGCAGGATTCTGTTCGTTCGGGTCATGAAGGAGGCCACGTGGAGCATACCAAAGAGGTTTGCACTAATGTTCAATGTTAAATGTTAGTCTTTCAGTTATTACTGTTTGTGGTCATAGGCGAGCGTTGTTGATTTGATGTGTCATAAACTGTTTCTTTTTTAGCACTAGTGTTCCTAGGTGACCTTATCTATTTATTGAACCTGAACTTCAACTGCTACATCACCTGAACTTCCATGACTGGCCCTTTTTTGTTCCCTTTTATATCTTAAAGTAGTTTGATATCTGACCTGCTATGTTTACTGTATTTGGACTTCCATTATGTGTCAGTTGTGATAGCTGAACCTTCTCTGATTGTGCAATCTGAACTTCTGCTGATTAGGTATTTGTTTTCTAAATGATTTTTTTAATTTTTAGGTTGTTGATGATGATGATAGGGTTGAGGAGGATGTTTTACCTGCGCATGAAGCTGCTCCTGTGCATGAGGCTGCCCCTGTGCATGAACCTGCTCCGGCTAGTGGCGTAATAGTTGGTGAGGTTCATGGCAGTGAAAATGAGGTACCATTTTTCTTGTCCATTTGTCTTGTTGCCCCTGAGACGGACTTGCTGCTCCTGTGCATGAGGTTCAGTCAGCCCTTTGTAATGACTTTCTGTTTCTTTTTGCAGCAGCAGAATGATGATGTTAGTGTTCCTCCAGAGAAGGTTGCAGACATGTCCGTCTCAGGCACCGGCTGCTCCGACGGGGTGGTCCTGACTGAACCTCAGTCGTCCATTGTCGCCGAGGTTTCAAATGCTGAGCAGGGCAAGACAACTGGAGACATCATTTTGGAGAAAGATCTGTTGAGTCTGCTGTTGAAACTGGTGGTAGTGCTGCTGCAAGCCCGGAGAAGTCTCCTGCAGCAGAGCCATCAGTTGATGTTAATGCTGTACAGGCACAACCAAAAGTTTTTCTTGTTTCAGATTCTCCAGTTGCTCCAGCTGCTGCTGGTGTCCTTCCTGACGACGCTGCAACGTCTACTGGAGATGACGATGAAGATACCGAAAGCGATAGCTATGGAGAGGAGGTTGATCATTCCAGTGCTGCCACTGGTCTAGGCAAGGATCCATGAAGAGAGGAGCATGCTTCTCTCTTCTTTCCCCATCCCCTTCCCTCTTTGTTGTTTGGTTTAGTCCATGATATCCCCTGTGAACTGCCTGTGTGGTCTAAGTTGAACTTCTGGTTTTGTTGTTTGTCGTGTGGGTTGTAAAGAATGTTAAGTGAACCTGTTTTCTATGTGGGTGGATGTTTGTAATGCATGGGTTGTGATGTCTATGATGCTGTGGTTTTATCTTTTCTGATGTAGCAGCTGAGATGTGCTTATGTTTTGAATGTTTGTGCTTGAATGTTGGTCTTAATTGAAACTGTCGTGAATCTATGTGCTTTGAGTGTTGCTGTTAATTGCTATTTTCTTTTTGGTGAGCAGATAGCGACCTTGCTGTCGTGCGAAAGAAGGTTGATGACTTTTATTACAGTGTAACTAGGCTTAGGAATGATCGTTCCAAGAGGTGAGTGCAGCTGCTCAACATTTACATCATCCATGTACCCCCTGTGAACTGCCTGTGGTTTCATACCTGAACTTCTCAACTCTATGTACCTGAACTTCTTTTTTTTTGCTTCTCTGGTGCTGAACTTCTGGCCACTTTTGTACTGTACTGCCTGTTGTGATATAGTTGAACTTCTGTGCTAACATGTGTTATGAACTTCCTGAGTTCCTGCTGCTTAACTTGTTTTACTTTCTATTCGCTTGTTTTAGATCAATGATTATGTTCCAAAACAAGGAGTGTGAAGCTTCTGTTCAAGAAGTCGCAATATCTTTTGGTCCTCGCGGAATGCTTACATCTAATGTGGCTGAGTGTGCACTCTACTGTCTACGTGCGAAGTACCAGGGATCGGATAAACTCATCCTGCCGTATTGGGTTTGTGTAAGTCAACCATACAGTGATTTCTTTTCTGTTTTGTTCCTTACCATTTTAGTTAAAACTTGTTTGTCTCATTTTTGTATTTTTTCATATGTTGGTGTTGTCTGGATTATTTTAGGACAAGATTTTCAAAGGTCAATTTGATTCCCGTGTGAGGAAGTACTTCATGGCGAGTGGTGCAGATAGCATGGATGCACATGATTCGGTATGCAATATCTTGTTCTTTGCCTCTGTATTAGTTTTGCAGTGCGATCCACTGTGTTAATATTTGTTTTATTTTTCTTTGTACCGTTCTGATATTAATTCTCAGTTTTTAATGATTCGTGTGTTTATGATGCTTCAGGTTGTTTTCCCTACTTTTGACCCGCTTGAGATTCCTGCTTCCATGGGTGGTGTCGGTCATTGGGTGTCGATATTCCTTGACCTGAAGAATTCAAGGTTCCAGCTTCTCGATTCCTACTATGGACCAGGAGATGAATGTGCGGTACGCCTGTTTCGACGGATGACCGACAACATCAAGAGGCTTTGGAAGGATGCCAACAACGACAGGGAGACACCCTTCAGTCCTCTTACCATCGACAATTTCCCTCTGGATTGGATTGATGTCCCCCAGCAGCAAAACAAGTATGAGTTCGACTTTTTCTCTTTATCACATCTGTTTAACTGTAGTTGTACTTAAGCTGCGACGTGTTTAATTCGTTGGCTTTCTTTTTCTGTCCTAACACTATTTCTTTTACTTCGTTTGATGGCAGTATCGACTGCGGATTCTTGATGCTTACGAATGTTAATTCGTATCATGAAGGGGTTCTTGCAAATTATTCCCATGAGAATATCGGGGATATCAGGAAGACATGGCTGTACTCAATCGCTTGTTCTAACCTGTTTGAGACAGACTTCCAAGCTCTGTTTGGCTACTACACATGTAAGTATTTTGGAACTTGTACTGCTTACCTGCACTGCATCTTTTTATTCTACCTGAACTTCATATTTTTCTCTGAACTTGGACTTCTGCTTGAGGTCTGGCTGGGCTGTTGGTTTCGGAAGGAGAGGAGCATTTTCTTTGTACATGAACTTCATTTCTATCTTTTTTAATTTTGCTTGTGTGTTTTGTTTTGCTTAAATGGACATGAGCATTTTCTTTTATAATTGAACTTCAGATATGATGCCTTTCTATGGTTATGTTAGCCGTAGTTGAATGATTTACAATTCATCGGTTTATCTTGAACTGTGCCTCTGGTTGTGCCTGAACTTCATTTAGTTTTTTACTGCAACTAATTTTTTTAGGTCAGCTTGAGTAGTAACCATGTCATCTTTATTAGTTGGACTGCACATTGTGATGTTCCTGAACTTCAGTTGTATTTAATGGTGATGTTTTCTCTTCCTTTTTTCTTTGACAGTGGAACCGTTGGAGCTGACCGATTACCACTACTCATTCCTCGGGTCACAGGAATACCAGCCTAGGGAGGAACCGATGAGTACAGCTCTGATAGGAGATGATAGACCTCGGACCCTTATTCCTTCCAAGTTGGGGAAGCAGGCTGGTGGTATTCGTGGTACTCCAAAAACCCCTTGCTACAGGAAGGCTGATGCAGTCGAAGTAGCCGAAGCAGAAGTGATTTCGTCCGATGATGATTTTGAGAAGATTGCTTACCCGAAGAATGCTAAATGTGCTGCTGGTACTGTTGCTGGTAGAGGTGGGAAGAATGTTGTGATCACCAGGAGGAAACCGGCAGTTGAGTCTGGGAACATAACTTCCTCCAAGAGAGCATCAAGATTGCCTTTGAAGTGGCGTTCTCCTGTCGCTCCCCTGAAAAAATACAGTTACCCTCATCTATCCGAGGCCCGAAAGATGAAACAGTATGTGTTGACTAAAGACGGTCTGGAGAAGTATTCTGAGTGAGTTACCCTCATTTGTCGCTCCCTTGCCTTGGAGTTGTAGTGTCTGAACTTCTGTTGTTGTATTGTCTGAACTGCCGTTGTTGTAGTATCCGAACTTCTGTTTCATGTCTCCTCTTGCCTTTTGAGTTATAGTGTCTAAACTTCTGTTTGTTGTTGTATCTGAACTTCTAATATTTTTTTACCATCCTTTTGTATTCTGCAGGACAAGCTACTGCATGTTTACCATCCCTGCGAATGTGATTGACCTCACAGGACGTGTCCTTTATACGCTTTTCGGTGAAGGGCAGCAGATGGAAGGAGACATAATGGATTATCTCATAAATTTGTGGAAGGATAAGCCAGAGACCTCTGAGATGTTCACTAGTGTTGACAGGGTTGTACTTAGTCCCTACTTCATACAGGTTTTAGTTCTTTGCACCCCTATCTCCTTATTTTTGCCTTAGTTTTGTTGTAGTAGCATTTGGGAGGTGTTTTAATTGTGTTTTTGTGAATGCACAATACTGCCTGGAGTATGATTTCTTCAGTGCAACAGTTCCAAAGTTTGATGCAAAAAAATCTGCTGGTCTCCTCCCAATGTTTGTTTGCAAGGAAGAAGACCTTCTTAACGCAAAGCTGGTTAGGTTTTCATAACTCTTGCTTTTTTTAATTTCATGTTCATCCTTTTGCTGAGTTTGTCAAGAAAGTTTTTGTTCATGCCGGTTCTTCAGTACATATGCTTTTATAGTTTGTGTTCACCGGTCCTTTCATTCTTGGCAGGTTTTCTTGATTCTATTCAAGCCAATTGGCACAATGGCGCACTACAGAGTGTATGTGTTGAATAGATATCGTGGGAGCATTGACATCCTTGATTCACTTTCTTACGATAATATGCAAACGCCGCGATCAAGTTTCCACGGGGACTGCCAAAATATCATGAGTGTTTCTTAGCCTGAACCTCCTTTCACATTCTATTGTTTGACACGAAGTTTATTATGCCTTGTGTTGACAAAATATGTTGCTATCTCTGTTTTGGTAATACTGCTTGAACTGACTGTCATTTAGAAGTTGAACTTCTGCTATTTTGTTTAGGTGGATCTTATGCAAGTGTCGCTTTTTTATGTACCTAAACTTAACTATTTTGGTTAACATGTTTTTGACTTCATCTAATTTTGTTATTTCCGGCAGATGAAGAGATTTGTTGGGTTGCTCGAGGAGGTGTACGGCAAGGCTGCATACAAGGCGAGCAAGCAGCCTAACTGGGTGACTATTGCAAAGAGGCCGACTTTCATCGATGTTCCGAAGCAGAAGAGTAATGATTGTGGTTTCTTTGCCGTGAAGTTCAGCTCTTCGTATGATGGCGATGAGATTGTTGAAGATTTTGGTGATGTGGAAGTATGTTCTGTCTTTGTTCTTTGTCTCATCATCCTTTGATTATTCTTGTGTGTTTTTGCTAAGACGCTCCTACTGTGGTTTTAGATATCCGTTACTAAACCATCATTTTCACCTTTCTTTTGTTTGCAGGCTGCTGCAGATGACTGTAAGGCTGAGTTCATGCACACTCAGATTTTTAGCGAGAAGAATGAAGTCGTGCATTCAGAGCTCCCTAAAGAGATCCAGTCCTTTGGCCCGTGAATTCGAAGCATTAGTTTCATCTGTAGATTTGATTTCGTATAGATTTTTAGGTTTGATAATGATTGGAACAATTCCATAAAGATTTGGTTGTAAGAATGTTTTTAGTGATTTATGTATCTATAGGTGCAACACTATTACTTATGATATTGTGGACAAATGCATTTGGTGTGAAGAATGATTTGACTTTGTGAATTTCAATGTACTGCATCGTTTTTCAGTATCCATGTGTTGAATGTTTTTGCCCCAACAGATGTACCTGAACTTCTGCCTCGGTTTTGGTTTAACTGCTTGATTTTTTTTGTGTTGTTTATTTTCGGGCTCCCAACATATGATCGTAGACTTGAACTTCTGCTTTGAGATGTGGCTGGGCTGCTGGTTTCAGATGGAGAGGATATTTTGTGTTGTGTAATGTATTGGTAATGTTCAACCCAACCAATATGTATGCTTTTGCGTAGAATCTATATTTGTTTTTTGTGTTTTTTTCAAGTGCGTACGTATTTCATATGTAAATTTGTGCAGAAATATTGTTGACGTTTCTTTATCTTTTGTCGGCATTGTACATGAACTTCCGCACGTATCCAAGCAGAACTTCACATTTGAATGGGTTGTCTTAGGCTTGCTAACCTTAGTTTATGCGGTGAAACTTTATTTTTAAGCATATTTTTTTCCTACATCGATTTTATATACCAGAACTTCTTCTATAAGCTGACCTGAACTTCAATACTATATGATTATTTGCTGGTTGCACTTTTATGGAATACAACACGAGCACCTCCTGCCATAATATACCAGGACTTCTGCAGTAAGCTTACTTGAACTTCACAGTATATGTTTTTCATGTTTTTCTTGCTTGCACTTTCATGCAATACATCACAAGCACATCACTTCATCCCATAACATACCAGGACTTCTGCAGTAATATTACTTGAACTTCACAGTGTATGTTTTTCATTTTATTACTGCTTGCTCTTTCATGCAGTACATCATCAGCATAACACTTCATCTCATAACATACCAGGACTTCTGCAGTAATACTACGTGAACTTCACAGTGTATGTTACCAGGACTTCTTTGAAAGTTCAACAATAAAAGGGGATGACATAATATTATGGACATTGACATGACATAAGTTTGCATTGTGTTAATTGACCTATTCTAACTATTCATCAGCCTTGCACTCCTCCTAGGCTTTGGTTGTATAGGTTTTTGCTTGACATGTACCTCTTCCTCTTCATCTTCCTCTTCATCGTCCTCTTCCTCTTCCTCTTCATCATCCTCTTCCTCTTTCTCTTCATCGTTCTCTTCCTCTTCGTCTTCCTCTTCTTCGACGGTGTCTTCGTCTTCGTCTTCCTCATCCTCTTCCACCTCTTTCTTGTTGCTGGCTCTGGGTTTTGCTTTCTGTTTCTTCTCTGGCTTTTTGCTTGTCTTTTCAGCATCTGCTCGCTTCGGGCATGTTCTTGCATTATGTGGTTCATACTCCTTGCATATGCTACAAAGTCTGGTGCTTGCTTTCTGTTGGTGTCGTCCCTTCTTTTGTTCCATAACTTTGGGTTTCTGTTTTTGAGATTTGGGTTGCTTGACCTCCTCGGCATTATTTCTTTCCAAGAGTGTTGGACAGGTCAACTTGTTGTGTCCCGCAACCTGGTTGCACACACTACATTTCCTATGTCCAAGTGGCACTCCATTCTCATCGAGCACCACGACTCTTCCTGCAGTTGGTGCCTTTATTTGCGCTCTCTTGTCACTTTTCTTTGCTGCAGTAATTTTCTTCCTACCCTTTGTTTCAGAATACAGCAGCAGTTTCATCGTCTCTTGCTGTCGCTGCTCCATTGATTGGCCATCACCCTGCTTGCATTGGTTGGCTTCAGCGGCGGCGTTGACCATTTCAGCTGCATAATAGTGAAGGTCATCTTCAATTTCAGCGTCCTCTTCAGCCATCCTTTCGTCAGCATCCGCTCAATTTGCTGAATGTATTGCATCAAGCTCTTCCACGAGCCTCTTGAGAACATAGTAGGCTCTGTCATACTGCTGGTCACATCTCATCGCTTTCTTGTTAACCATCAAATTCAGCTGCAGCAAGATGTCTTGCTCCGATAGCCTTGAGCTGCCATCCGATGCGGTTGTGTTGTAGTCCCTTGTATCAAAGGTGTTGGCTGTGATTTTGCAGTCTTTGTGTACCGTTTGAGGATATACTTGTTTCGAAATTTGTCAGGCTTCAGGTAGTCCAGTATGTTCATAATGTGAAGGCAGAACAGGCCTGCATTTTGCGATGAATGCAGAATACATAGTTTGTGAGCCAGCAATGAGTTTCATAAATTTTGATATGATACTACTAGTCTAGCTATTTAATGAGTTTGTTTTCCCGCTCACCTGTGTGTGTCCAGAGCTTGCATTCACACTCGTATATTTCATTGTCTGGGTTAGCTACAACCTGGAATTCATGCTTTGACCAGGAAAATCTTTCTTCATCATCATGGCCAGGCTTGTTGTGGTAGTACACATGGTACTTAGTGGACTCTGCTGTACGCTTTGCGCGAAATAGCATGGACTTTCTCATCCTATTCCTCATCTTAGTGTACATGGCTCTCGTGTACTTGATAGACATGTCTTCCTCGTAGCCGTAAGTTGTCTTTGTCACAGGATTGGTCTACACATGTCAAAAAGTAAGATATTAGTTGAAGCAGAATCATATGGGTTTCATTTTTTAAAATTCAAAGTGCACGTGTTGAAGGTAAACAGAACATGATGGTGGTGTTTTGTACTTGTCATCATACCATGCTGGTCATTGTTTGCTTGTTCTCCTTCTGCATCCGAGTTTGTATGCAAGCATTGACCCGCCTAGCAAACTTATGTAGGTTCTGGGTCCCCTTGACAAACCCTTTCTTTAGCACGTGGTTCATGCTCTCGCTTCGTTGTGTGGAAGTCATTCTAGCACAGAAAATGTTCTTGTAATATGCTGAAATCCACATCTTCCTATCACTCCAGAGCTGCATCATCATCTGGTCGTTCTCCAGGTGGTACTTGTGTACGAGTTCAGCCCAGGCATCTTCAAACTCCGTTGGCATCAGCGGCCAGTTCAATATAGCTGTGAACTCCTCTTTGAGTGTTTTATACTTTTTGTACAGCAACTCGAGGTATTCCCTGTACTTCTTCAATATGTGCCAATGGCATAGCTTGTGGACGGTGTTTGGAAATGATTGTGGTATAGCTTTCGCCATTGATGGGCACTGGTCTGATCGAATTAAAAAAAATTAAACTTGATTCTTTTTTGTACTGATGGTGAACTTATGTTGCACAAGTAATTTAACTTCACATCTAGTAGTATGGCTATCTAAGAATGTCACATGTATTTTTTTCTTACAGCTGTGTTGCTGAACTTCTGTGGTACCAGTGCTTGAACTTCACAGTTAGTAGTATGACAAACTAGTAGTGTCACACTCAAAAATTTTCTTACAGCAGTGTTGTTGAACTTTCTGTGGTAGCAGTGATTGAACTTCACATAAATAACTATGTTTTTCTGAACATGCTACATATTTTTTATATAACAACTTCATCCTTGAACTTCTATGATTCATGTACTTGAACTTCACATTCATAACTAATTTTTTTCTAAACATGTGACAGATAATTTTGCTTTCTTGTATTGCTAGTTGTACTTCTGTGCTAACAGTGGTTGAACTGCATTTTTTACATATTTTTCAGAAAAAACAAATGTACCCAATCAACAGAGACCCATAGATTGAAAAAGATGATGAAACTTGAGGAGTTTTTTTTGAACTCACCTGTTAGAATGCAAGTTGGGTGCTTGTTGTTCATGCACCGTAGAAATGTATCGAATAGCCACTTGAATGACTTTGCATCTTCGTCTCTTATCAGGGCAACGACAAATATCGTTGACTGCAAGTGATGGTTTATTCCAACAAACACTCCTAGGGGCATATGAAATCTGTTGGTCTTGTAAGTCGTGTCAAATGTTATGCAATCGCCGAAGTCTTGATAGGCTCCTCGGCAGCTTGCATTGGACCAGAAAATGTTTTTAATTGACTTGTCCTTGTCCACTTGGATGTCATAGAAAAACTCATCATTTATTGCCTTCATGTCTTTGAAGAATGAAACAAGTTTTAATACATCATCCAAATCATCTTTCCTTGCATTCATGGCTTTCCTGCAAATCACACGCCAACATGCATTTGTTATTTTTGCTATCAAAGGGGTTGTGAGCTAGGATGCTATTTTACATTGCAGCATGTGGGTGTTTGAATACTTACTGGTTTAGCAGGTCTCATCCGGTCATGCTTAGGAAGTAGCTTCCATCTTCATTTTCAGATAGCATGGACATAATTGTTGTGTGCTTGACATCATGGTACTGCAGGAGCTTTACATACTCCAGAATAGTGGGGTCATAATTCTTGTGTGAGTGCAAGAATACCAGCATGTCATCAGTTTGCATGAGCTGGTGATTATGATTGTACTCAATGTCCACTGCCACGCATGTGTCATCCTCCTGTACCTTCACCCTCATTCTTGCATTGCAGCCCGTCCTCTGTGATGTTTTGTTTCGCTTCCTGTTGGCCTCTGAAACAGAAGATGTGTGTATCCCTTGGAAGGCGCAAACAAAATACTTGTGGTTGTCATTTCCACCTATCTTCCTGATTCCAAAACCAGTGTGCCTGGCGTATCTGTTATAAAATTCCCTTACTTTCTCTACATCTTTGAATCACATCTTTAGTCTTGGTATTAGATAATCCGGTAGATCCGGCGTCTGCAGAAAAAGAAAAAAAAATAATCCAAACAACACGTTAAAATGCAGTTTATGAACTTGTTATTTTGGAGGGAGCAGAAAATGTGCAGATAATACAAGATGCGTATATAAATATTTTTTGTTTCACTTACGTGCGTGTATGATCGCAACTCCGCCGGTGTCGGCTGTTGTCCCTCTGGGATGGGGCATGGCGGAGTAATCATAGCAGGATGCAGCAGTGGATCACGAGGAGGAAGGAGGGCTGAATATGGCCTCTCTCTTGTTTGCGTCCTTTTTGCTTGAGGTGGTTGTGGAGGTATTGCGATCCTGGTCTTGGTTTGCTCTTTTGTTTTGTGAAGCAATCCATCTACCTTATGCCCCATAGAATTCTGACTTGTAGCAGCAGCAGTAGGATCAAACGGTGGTAGTGTGAAGATCACTCTCCTCCGCGTGTGTGTTGCTGTTGGATTTGTCCTGGGATCCGGTTTAGTTGCTTCGCTTTGGCATTGATGAGGCACACCAGGATAACCTCCAGAGTTACACGCGGGACTTGAGCTAACCCCCTCCTCCATCGGCGTGCTTGGGAGTCTGCTGGTGGATATAAAGAATCCGCGGGGGATTTCCGGCGTCACCCAATTAGGTGGAGGCGCAAACCTGTGCGGATAGGGCTGTGATCCAGCATCTTGGAAGTATCCGTGTGTTTCGGGTGTCATCCATTTTTGGTCTGGAGCAGGTTGGTAATGTTGTTGGTGCGTTTGAGGTGTGACCCATTGAGGGGGTGGTGCAACGCGTACAGGCTTTGGATTGTGTACTTGCTGCTGGGAACTTCTAAGCTTCTTCATGCGTCTCTCGTCTTGCTGACATAAAAGAAAAAAATGTCTATTAGCACACAAGTTATATCTGCATATACCTTTGTAACTAAACTTAGCATTATTCACAGCCTGAACTTCTCTATATAAAAGTGGTGAGATCCATCACACTATGCACTGAGCTGAGCATCTGCCAATGCCTTTGTACCTGAACTGAGCACCCTTCACAGAATGAACTTCACATCATGTTTTTTAATTCTACAATATTTGATTACTTATATGTACCTGAACTGAGCACTCTCCACAACCTGAACTTCTTGTTTTGCAAAGGGGAAATACTGTCTACAGTTAAAAAACCTGAACCTTCATGAGTTTTTGAATGGTTGGACTGCTAGTGCATACCAACCTGACCTTCATGTCATATCACATGCATGTTCTATTTTCCTTTTTTTGCACAGAACCAGACACATACCAACCTGAACTCTAGCACACTTACTAGTTGAACTTCACATGGCTTTTGCACATGTGAATGTGAATGCAGGCAGATTTTATAGTGTTTGTAGCCTGGACTGAGGCTCACATACTACCTGAACTTCACATGCCTGTAAGCAGGCATGCAGATTTTACAATGCTGTCTTGTAGCCTGGACTGAGGCTCATACACTACCAGAACTTCACATGGTTGTAAGCAGGCAGGCAGATTTTAAAAAAGTTGTTGTAGCCTGGACTGATGCTCACACACCACCTGAGCTTCACATAGCTGTAAGCAAATAACAAACCGAAGGAAGGAAGAAGTTTAACCATACCCTGGCTAGAAGGTCGGCCAACCTTTTTCCAGCAGCTGATAGGCCACCTTGAGAACAATTCGTCGTGGAGGTATGAGAGGAATTTGATGGCAATCCATGTCTTGCAGGGGGCGCGAAGTTCATCTGCACGAAGCAAGAAGGTGAGAGAAGGCAAGATTGAGGAAGAAGGCAAGATCAGGGAGGAAATTCATATACCATTCTTAGATTTGAAGGCGCCGCTGATGCGGCCTCCACCGCCGAGATGCTTCCTTGGGTGCGCTGTTCGCCGTAGGTTGCGCCTTGGCCGTAACAAGCACTGCCAAGACGTCTGGCAGCGACGATGGACCGAGGATGAGGCTTTCGGAAGTCCATGGCGGCCGTTCGTCGCAGAAATCCGGCGGCTCCGCCGGCTCCACCGGCTCCAGGCGACACGGGCTCCCTCGCGCCGGCGTCCGCCGTCACTCACTCGCCCGCGCCGACGGTCGGGCAGGAGGTGGAGTCGGAGGGGGCGGAGCTCGATCTAGTCGGCCAGGATCTGGAGAAGGAAGGGAGGCGCTGGATCCGACGGATTTTCGGCGGCGAATCACGGCGGAGATCGAGGGGAGGAGCGGCGAGGAGGGGGTTGGGGAGGGGCAGCTCGATCGAGATCAGGGTCTAGGTGGGATTCTGTCGGGATCGGGGTCCAGGTGGGATTCTGTCGGGCTGGGCCGGCAGTCCAGGGAAGTTCGGGAACCTGTCTTCGGGCTCTATATAGGGCTGCTGTGCTCCAAATAGTTATTCTAATCCTAGGATTAGAATAGTGCCATATATATATATAGCACGTTTGTGAGCACAGGCCGAGGCATAGTGCATCTACGTGTAAAAGGCGGTTCTACGCATGAAATTAAAATATAAATGACATTATTATTTTCGGATCAGATCATGAATTTTGCAATTTGCGTATAAACAAAAATTGGTCTATCAGACACCCATACTCTATTGAATTCTAACATGTGCATGTATTTATTTCATATTATCGATCCATAGAGTGAGAGCGATTTGAAATACAGCAATGCATTGCTTTTGCAATTCATATATAAACATTAATTCACCCGCAAAAAAATAATATAAACATTAATTAGTGCACTCCATGTTGTTAGTGTGAAGCACTTTATACATTTGTCACTTACATGGATACATTCCAAATTGCTAGCTACGAAATAGAATACATGTTGAATTCAACATAAAGGGGGTTTCGAAGATTCGAATTCATAGGAAGTGCATTCATCTATTTGAACCTGAGATAATGGCATTTGTAAATCAGATCTAAAAGGGGGCATCAATCTTTGTTGTGCGTTTGAACATGCTATATATTCATACGCATGTCTAACTATTTTTTTGCAACCAAGGAGATTATATCTGGAACCATGCATGAACTGAGGTAAGTTGCATATTTTTTAATATATACTCATTTACAATGTATATTCAAATGTACCCCATCCATTCAAAAACAATCATAGTTTTAGGACTTTCAAGAGTAAAGATTTGTGAAGTTTGACAAATCCTGAAAGTTCAATTCAAGAGAACCGAAAACATTAATGCTTCTGCTCCCAATATTGAACGAAGCGCCAAATAAGCCTCTGGTCACCCGGAGCCGCGCGAGACTAATGTTTGGTGGTAGGAAATTACTGTACGGACTCTGGCACATGTAGCCTATCGGCCCGATGTCCAAAGATCTAAAACGGGGTAGGTTTGTAACTTCACCAACATGCCAGTCTCAACCGCCTCCTAGAAGCATTCATACGCCGTGGGCGCCTAAACACCCATGCACTCGGCCGAAATCTATCCCTCCCACCATTTGGGACACCTGAGATTACTGTCCTACCCCCAACCCGCAATATGTCCTAAATTTTAGATGGGCGCATAGTTTGTAACTTTTCCCAAATTTCAAACAAGCGCGTCCCAAACAGAAACATTGTTCACCCTTAGTCACCCTCCCTCCGTTTCCCCATTCATACTCCGTGGGCGTCAAAACCCCTCTCCACCAGCCGTGAAACCACAGCCTCCTCCGTCCTCCACCCCATCGCACCCAATCCACCGTCGCCCTCCTCCATCACGCAGGAGCTGGTACCCCGACATTGTCGTCCAACGCAACCGCAACCGCAACGCCCTCAAGGACTTAGCAGCTGAAGCCGAGGCAGAGCTGCCTCCACGACGCCCACACCTACATGCGCCGTACCAGAACCACTTCGACCACGCCATCCTGCGCCTCACCGCTGACGCTCCACTGTCGCAACCGTCCACCGCACCGGAGCTGTTCCTGCTACACCATTATTCACCGCCTCGGATCTAGTTCCCCGTCCCCGACAGACGGCCACTGCACCACACTCAACAACTTGGTCATGGGTTCGTCCAAGGCTCCACCGTCCTCCACAACTTCTCGTTTGCAGCGAACCACAAGAAGATCGTTGGAAAAATAGAAGGAGGACACAACACTGCCAGCAGAAAGAGGTACTCCTCTTCCCTTATTCGTGCAAATCTTACGTCTCTGCTCACACCGTATTCATCCCACGAAAGAAACTAGTTGAGCGCTTCATACTGCATCTTCTTCGTGATACTAAGTGCACAAGGTTTCCTCCCATTTACTATTTCACCTTTTCTAGAGGTCAGTAGCCTGCCTGGATTTCAATTCAGGGTCAGTCGAATCGCAATTAAAAGAAGCAGCACCCGCTTAGGCGCGCGGAGCACCTAGTCCGCATGTTCGCCGGGGAAGCGGTGCATCGGTGTCGATCATAGGGGTGTGGGGCGCAGGAGCTGCTTGCGCCCGATCTGGAGGTCGGCGGGGCTTGAAGGGATGGCCGAGGCGGTGCCAAGCACGGCGGTGCAGTGAGGTCGAGGGGAGGGCGGAGGCAGGGGATTGGGCCGGTGGTCGCTGACGTTTCGAGGAAGATCGTAACACTGACTGGCTGGAGGTAGATGAAGGCGGTCTGCCCGTTCTTTGTTCATCGGACGGTGCAGAAAAAATGGACTGACCTATTTGTTTTCAGTCGACTATTATTTTCATAGGACCACACCTTGTGGTGTGCTGGAGGAGCATCTGCATTTCCCAGCCATCCCTGTGCTCCTATTTCAAAATCCTAGAATCTAGTAATTTCGTGTGCCATGCATGTTGTAGAGCTATCATATGTCTCCCGTCATTTATTTCTCACTGACCTGCTATCTGCTACCTTTACACTGTACTGTTTGTGCACACACTTCACCATACTCACACTATTGTTTTTTTATGCATGGGTATTTCAGACTCTGACGCAGTGTTGATGAATACAAAAAACAAAAGACAGAAGTCGCTCCAGTGTAATTCGAAGATAAGCACTAAGCGTCTCAGCGCTCTAAAGGGTGTAGTGCCAGCAGATGGAGATACTAAACGTAGCTCTGCAGTTGATGATCTCAATTGACACACACAATCATCCCAGGTGCTTGCTTTAACTTCCCGCTATCAAATGTGGTTGCATGTTGCATATGGTGTCTAGCTTGTATTGCTTCCAATTTGGTTAAATTGCATCAGCTTACTTTACACATTATACCTTTGATAATGACATGCCGTCATGTTTTTGATACATACTACATATGTCTATTAACCATGTTCGTACATCAAACTAATGCTCTTTTGTATCCCTCATCAATCACTTATGACGAGACAGTCACCCGAGTGGGTTATTGTGAGACGCGCTACTCACTTAAAGAGTGCAGTGTCATCCTCCCCACATGATTTTCAAGAAACAGCAAGGCTAAATGAAGATAGTCAACGTAGCTCTCTAGTTGATGACCGCAATTCCCCCACACCACCATCGCAGGTGCTTGCTCTTACTTGGCAGTGTGATATGTGGTTGCATGTTGCATATGGTGTCTACCTTGTAATGCTTCTAATTAGGGTAAATTGCATCTGCTTAGTTAACACATTATACCTGTGAATATAACGTGCGTTCCTGTTTTTGGTACATATTACGTCTTTGTATTAACCATGTTCTTAATCAAACTACTTTTCTTGTGTATCCCTCATCAATCACTTCTGACAAGACACCTTCAAGTTGGCAATGTAATATTGGTTGCATCTTGCATATCATTTCAAACATGTATTGCCTCTAATTTGTTGAAGTGCCACTTATAATGAGACACATCTAACTTGGTAGAGTGATTTTGGTTGGATCTTTCATATGGTGTCTAGATTGCATTGCTTCCAATTTGTTGAAATACCTTCCGCTTAGAGTTTTTCATACATATTCCATCCTCCTACAATGTGGTTGCCATACATAAAAGTTGTGTTCGTCACTATCATGCATCAACGAATTTGGAAGTGCGAATTTCATTCCTTTTTCTTGTGTGTTTACTTGACAAGGCAAAATCTAAAAGGACGAAGGCACGAAATGATGGTGGTCCTCTGGAGCAACCAAAATAGATCATCTCTGCAGATTCTCCTGCTACTCCTACTGCAGTGCAAGTTCCAAATCTCATCTCCCCTACTCCACAACCCCAGGTGCTTGCTCTAACATGGCAGTGTGATATCCGGTTGCATGTTGCATATGGTGCCTAGCTTGTATTGCTCCTAATTTGTTAAATTGCATCTCCTTAGCTTACACTTATACATGTGAATATGACATGCCTTCATGTTTTTGGTACATAGTACATATGCCTACCACACCATGGTCTTACATCAAACTACTGTTCTTGTGTATCCTGCATGTATCGCTTATGATGAGACGGTCACGCCCGTGGGATAGTATGAGACGCTCTACTCTTATAAAGAGTGCAGTTTCATCCTCTCCACATGATTCTCAAGAAACAACAAGCCTAATTGAAGATATTGAACGTAGCTCTGTACTTGAATACCACACTTACCCTACACCACCATCGCAGGTGCTTGCTCTAACTTCGCAGTGTGATATGTGGTTGCATGTTGCATACGGTGTCTAGCTTGTAATGCTTCTAATTATGGTAAATTGCATCGCTACTTAGTTTACACATTATACCTGTGAATATGACATGCCTTCCTATTTTTGGTAGACACTACATCTATGTGTTAACCATGTTCTTACATGAAACTACCTCTCTTCTGTATCATGCATCAATCACTTACGATGAGACACCTTTATTCATTTCATATTGCATATTATTTCTAGCCTGTTGTGATGTATTGCTTCTAATTTGGTCAAATACATTTGTTAGGCCCCCTTTTAATTTGGCAGAGTGATATTGGTTTCATCTTTCATATGGTTTCTAGCTTGCATTGCTTCTAACTAGTTCAAACACCTTGTGCGTAGTTTACACTTTATACATCATACATGTCAATATGTCATGCCATCCTATTTTTCATACACATTCCATCCTCCCATCCTGCGTCTGTCTTACATGAAAGTAGTGCTCGTCAGTATCATGCATCAATGAGTTTTGAAGAGCAAATTTTATTCCTTTGTCTTGTGGGTTTAACTTGACAAGGCAAAATCAAAAAAGAGGAAGGAAAAGAGTAAGAAAGGCGATGGTGGTGGTCCTCTGCAGCAACGTAAACAGAGCATCTGTACAGATTCTCCTTGTATTGCTAGTGCATTACAAGTTCCAAGTCTCCGCTCCCCTACTCCACCATCCAAGGTGCTTGCTCTAACTTGGCAGTGTGATATCTGGTTGCATGTTGCATATGGTGTCTAGCTTGTATTGATCCTAATTAGTGTAAACTGCATCTGCTTAGCTTACACATGATATGTGTGAATGTGACATGCTTTCCTGTTTTTGGTACATACTATATCTGTCTATCACACCATGTTCTTACATGAAACTACTCTTCTTGTGTAGCCTGCGTCAGTCACATATGATGGGACTCCTTTAAGTTGGCAGTGTGATATTGGTTTGTGTCTTGAATATGATTTCTAGCATGTAGTGCTTCTAGTTTGATGAACGCCACCTATGACGAGACAGTTTTAACTTGGCAGAGTGACCTTCCATATGGTGTCTAGCTTGCAGTGCTTCTAATTTGTTGAAGTGCCTTCTGCTTAGTTACCACATCATAGGTGTGAATATGTCAAACCATCTAGTTTTTCGTACATATTCCATCCTCGTATCATGACTTTGCCTTTCATCATAGTAGTGTTCATCAGTATCATGCATATATGCGTTCTGGAGAGCAAATTTTATTCCTTTTTCTTGTCGGTCTGACCTCACAATGCAAAATCAATAAAGCGGAAGGAAATTGGCAAGGCATTGGATGATGGTGGTCCTTCCGAGCAACTGAAACAGAGGGTCTCTACAGATTCTACTCTGCCATCCTCCCAACAAGATTCGGAAGACAACGCATGGCTAGACACTCAATGTAGATGTGTAGATGATGAGCACATCTCCCCTACTCCACCATCACAGGTGCTTGCTCTAACTTGGCACTATTATATGTGGTTGCATGTTGCGTATGATGTCTAGCTTGTATTGCTTCCAACTTTGTTGAATTGCATCTGCTTACTTTACACATAATGCCTGTGAATATGATACGTGTTCCTGTTTCTAGAACATACTATATCTAATCACACCATGTTCTTACATCAGACTACTGTTCTTGCATATCCCGCATCGGTCGCTTATGATAAGGCACCTTTAAGTCGCCACTGTGATATTGGTTGTGTCTTGCATATGATTTCTAGCATGTACTGCTTCTAATTTGTTGAAACGCTAGACAGTTTGAACTTGGCAGAGTGATATTGGTTGCACCTTTCATATGGTGTCTAGCTTGTAGTGCTTCTAATTTGTTGAAATGCCTTCTGCTTAGTTACCACATCATAGGTGTGAATATGTCACGCCGTCCTGCTTTTCGTACATATTACATCCTCGTATCATGTGTTTGCCTTTCATCCGAGTAGTGTTCGTCAGTATCATGCATGAATGAGTTCTAAAGAGCAAATTTTATTCATTTTTCTTATCGGTTTGACTTCACAATGCAAAATCAATACAACTGAAGGAAATTAGTTCGATAGTGGATGATGGTGGTCCTTCGGAGCAACTCAAACAGAGGGTCTCTACAGATTCTACTCCGCCATCCTACCAACAAGATTCGCAAGACAACACAAGGCTGGACTGTCAATGTAACGGTGTAGATGATGAGCACATATCCCCTACTCCACCATCACATGTGCTTGCTCTAACTTGGCACTATTATATGTGGTTGCATGTTGTGTATGATGTCTAGCTTGTATTGCTTATAACTTTGTTGAATTGCATATGCTTACTTTACACATAATGCCTGTGAATATGACACCTATTCCTGTTTCTAGAACATACGTGTAGATGATGAGCACATCTCCCCTACTCCACCATCACATGTGCTTGCTCTAACTTGGAACTGTTATATGTGGTTGCGTGTTCCATATGATGTCTAGTTTGTATTGCTTCTGATTTTGTTGAATTGCATCTGCATAGCTTACAACTTATACCTGTAACGATCACTTACCCATAAGACACATTTAACTTGGGAGTGTGATGTAGGTTGCATCTTGCATTGTCTTCTAGCTTGTACTGCTTCTAATTTCTTGAAATGGCACTTACGATGAGACACTTTTTACCTGATAGAGTAATATTTGTTGCATGTTCATATTGTGCCTAGCTTTCATTTCTTCTAATTTTGTTGAAATGCATTCTGCTTACTGTTTTTCATACATATTCCCTCCTCCTATCGTACGTCTGAATATGTAATGTTGTCTTCTTTTTGTATATATTCCATCCTCCTATCCTATGCTTGCCTTACTTCAAAGTAGTGTTCGTCTGTATCATGCATCAACCAGTTATGCAGAGCTAATTTTATTCATCTTCTTTTGGTTTTGACTTCATAAGGCAATATCAGAAAATAGGAAGGAAAAGAGTAAGTTAGGGGATGTTGGTGGTCCTCCGGACCGAGGCAAACAGAGACTCTCTAGATTGGCCACTGCTACTGCTAATGAAGTTGAAGTCCCAAGTCTACATGATGAGTTCATATCCCATACTCCACCATCGCAGGTGCTTGCTCTAAGTTGACAGTGTGATAATTGGTTTCATGTTGCATATGTTGTCTAGCTTGTATTTCTTCTATTTTGATTAAATTGCACCTACTGAGTTTATACGTTATACATGTGCATATGACATGCCTTTCTGTGTCTAGAATACACTGCATCTATCAGTCATACCATGTTCTTACATCAAAGTACTGCTGTTGTGTATCCCGCATCAGTCACTCATGATTGGACGCTTTTAACATGACAGTTTGATAGTGGTTGCATCTTGCATTGATTTCTATGTTGTACTGCTTCTAATTTTTTGAAATGCCACTTTTGACAAGACACTTTTAACTAGGCAGAGTGATATTGGTTGCATCTTTCATATGGTGTCTAGCTTGCATCACTTCTATTTTCTTGGAAATCCTTCTACTTAGTTTACACATCGTAGCTGTCAATATGTCACGCCGTCCTATTTTTCATACATATTCCATCCTCATACGGTTGTCTTACATCAAAATATTGCTTGTATGTATCATGCATCAATGAGTTCTGAAGAGCGATTTTATTCTTTTGTGTTGTGGGTATTCCTTGACATGGCAAAGTCAAAAAAGAGCAAGGAAAAGAATATGGTAGGCAATGGTGTTACTCGTTGGGTGAAACGGAAAAGGATCTGCCCTCGAGATTCTGCTGATACTTATAGTGCAGTAGAAGGTCCAAGTCCATTGGCTAAATCTACAAACACCAGCTGCAACATCCGCTTCAACTATACCAACATCTCAACGAGTTACTCGTTCGTTTGCTCCAGAACTGGCCAGTTCCCAAGCTGCATTCACACCTAACACTACTTTCGAACCACTGCTGACACAACAGGACTTGGCAAGATCGGATGAACCTCATGAGCATCAACACCAAGATGGTACCTAACCGAGTAAAGTTGCAGTTGCATGCTCCTTTATATGTACTCTCATAGTTTAATGTGCACTAACACTTTCCATATTCGTTGTTGAACTAGCACCACGGTGCAAGCGGAAACAGACATCAGGGATAATGCTTGACAGATTAACAAAATCTAAAGGAGGAAGAATGGAGATCCATTTTGAGGCGGGTTTAAAAAGGCCACGTGATGCTACAGAGTCAGCCAAGTTAGTATCAGAGGCAGCCATTCACTACAAAAAAAAGACACATCCGTGACATTTTGGGCCGAACGAATTTTTTTCTGTCATACATATGACACTTCTATGATGATAATTGTGACAAAACCCAGTATCATCATAGATGTGGTGGGCTCCTACTTCTATGACAAAAAATCATGACAGAAATAGGGCTTTTCATCCTGGGCGGGCCGGAGATGTAGCTACATGACATTCTTTGGGCCGTCCATGACAGAAAAACCATGGTAGAAGCGAGGGGGAGGAAAATTTCGGGGAGTTCCCGGTTACGGTTGGAGGTCGGGGGCCGAGCGATGCGCGTTTCTCTCGTACGCATACGTGCGTGTGTGCGAGGCGTTGGCTCTAACTGAACTCGAGCGAGGCGTTGGGCTCTAACTGAACCCGAGCAATTGCACTGCAGGCTACGCGTTACTGAACCCGAGCGATCGATCGATGGATGTTAACTGAACCCGATCGAGCGATTCCTTCGCTACTGCTGCTAACTGAAGCCGATCGAT